>NC_142068.1:92440000-92590000 GCF_059756535.1 Pantherophis guttatus | reverse complement strand
TATCAAATTAGACATGAATATGCAGTAATTATGCTGTCATGCAGGTCATAGTTAATACAGGTTTGCAAATCAAGGTGCAAAAGAGACACTGACAGTGAGGAAAGGTTTCTATGTTTTCTGAATATTTGTGGAAGGTTTCCTGTAACATGGTCCAGTAGCTGTGCAGTGTTGTTGTTTTTTTTTTTAAAAAAATTGAGGTATGTTGATTTGATTTTGGCAAAGTGGAGAGGAATTTTATCCGAGAGAATGCCTTTCTCTCTGCCAATTTCTCTCTTGTTTTTAAAAATAATTTATTGAACAAATTTACACAGCTGCCATCTACCCAAGGAACTCTGTGCAAGGACTATAAATAAAGCATAACCAAAACTATGCAGATCTTATTCAAAATAAACTGGGTTGAAGCCTCTAACATTTACAATATTAGCAGAGGTGGTATTCAGCCAGTTCAGACCAGTTTAGGCGAACTGGTAGCGCTGACAATCAGTTGGCCACACCCACCCGCCCCCCCTCTATCCTGTTCTTTATTTCCTGTTTTGTAGCTCATCTCAATTGCACAGCACATCTGATTTCCTCGCTCCACTGTTCTACTTACCATTGCTGACTTGGAAGATAAGCAGCTGAGCTTCTAAATGCTCCATTTTCAGCGCTGCATGCAAGCACGCACTCACCAAACCAGTTGTTAAACCGGCAGCATTCCACTACTGAATGTCAGCATATCAAGCTAAGCTACATCCCTGCTATGAGGCTCAATCAACCTCTTGGTCCAGGATCTGGGGGAAGAGCCAGGTCTTCATAGCTTATACAAGGCTAGTAGACTTGGGACTGTGCACATCTCAAGAGGGAAACTGGAGCATTTGACATGGTGGAATGGCAGAAACCTTTGGGAAGAGGTTGTGTAAGGTAGAGTTTTAGAGGTGACAACAAGCAACTTCAGTTGCACTTGGAACCTCACAGGGAGCCGGTGCAGCTTACAGAGTTACGTGGTTGTATTGTGGTGTGATCAATATTGCACGTGCTGCTGTGTTTTGGGCCAGCTTAGCCAAGATCAAGCTACTGCATGATTGTCTATGGAGATCCTCAGTCATCCAGGTCGTGGTTGTCCCAAAGGTGCTTTTTCAAGAGGTAACCGGACTTTCTGTTTTTTTCAATGAATACATTTAGCTTCTCATCCAAGAAGCTGCTTCAGCTGACTGCTTCAATAATCAGGAGGCTGTGAGTTCAATCCTAGGTAGAGGCAGATATTTCTCTCTCTCTGGGCAGTATGAATATATATCTGCTGAATATAACTTCGCATTGGCAACAGAAAGGGCATCTGGCCAGTAAACCCTCAGCTCCATTCGGTTGCCCAGACTCCACCCCACAAGGGATTATGGGGTCATTAAAAGTTGATGATGGTTTTGTTAAGAGCTGGCATTTCAGTTCTGCATTGGAAAAATAAGTAAATTATGCTTAAAGCTGGATCCTTTAAAAACTTTATGGTTGTTGTTTATTCGGTACTGCTTGCTTTGGCCATAATTATAGCACAGGTTCTTGGTAGATGATTTCAATGTTCTCATAAATCGGTGGAACAAATGTCCAAGGCTTCATTCTCCCAAGCTTGAAAGACCAAGCCTTGCTTAGCGAAGATCAAGTATTATAAAAAGAAGTCATCTGATAGACGTACAAAGCCTTTCATGGTATGGTGGGTTTGTTTTCTTTTTGCCAATTTTCAAATTAGTCACATAAGTACCAATGCTATGTATTAAGGCAAGGATAAGTGGATTTCCAGTTAGAATAATAGAATAACAAGAGTTGGAAGGGACACTCGGTGCCGAAAAGGTTCGCCAACACTGGTATAGGGTCTCCTGCCTGAGCAGGCGGGGTGTACTAGAAGACCTCCAAGGTCCCTTTTCCAACTCTGTTACTCTGTATTCTGATCGGGTTTTTTTTGTGTATGTGGGGGGAAGGCTTAATTGATAGGAGCTTAGCTGACACTGAACCTACAATTGGCTTGCCACTGTTTTGGCTTTTTTCTGACCAAAGGAAAGCTTAATTGTGTAATTATTTCGCTTAAAATGCCTAGGAATGGGTTTTTGTTTTTCTGGCTGTTGCTTACCTGCCCCAATTATTCGGAAGCTTATTACTGCATTCAAGGTTGTTTTACCTGTATCTTGAAAGTGTTTGCTTTCAAGAGTCAATTCTTAAAAATGAAAATGAAAGTATCTGATACAGTGGTTAGAATGGGCTTATTGAATGGGGATTAACTAATTTAATTGAAGGTGGAATGAAAGCATTAATAAAACACCGAAATTCTAATAATTAGTTCGGGCTAATGTGCAACCTATATTTTTTTTTTAAGTGAGAGGAATGAGACGAATACATATGGTGCCTTCAAATTAAAGACGGTAGCTTATAAAGAAAATCAGTACAAAATGTGGTACAGGTGGTACTTGGCCCCGTCGAGGTTGGCGAAGATGTACCCCAACCTCAGCCCAATTTGCTGGAAATGTAAACAGGTACAGGGGACTTTCTTCCATGTCTGGTGGCTTTGCCCAAAAACAAAAAAATATTGGGAAAAAATAAAAATTTGGTTAATGGAAATAACGGCAGAAGAAATAGAATTTAAGCCAGAACTTTTTTTATTGGGTATGATTAGAGAAAATATTAGGAAAGAAATAAAATATTTAATACTGCATATAATTACGGCAGCCAAACTGGCATTTGCTCAGCTTTGGAAAACGGACCAAATTCCAACAGAACAATTAGTAATTCAAAAAATTTACAATTGCGTTGAAATGGACAGGTTAACACTGGAATTAAAGGATAAGGTAGACTCGAAATATTATATGATATGGAACAAATGGCATGAATGGATAAATCAAAAACAAAGTTTGTAAGATAACAAAATTAACAAAAAGACACCATCAATAACGTACACACACACACACACACACACACACACATACACATATATCGTAGTTTACATTGTTATATTGCGTGTATTTTCTTTTTTTCTTTTTTCTCTTTTGTGTTTCTCTTTTTTATTTTTTTCCCTTTCTCTCTCTTTCTTACTGTTCTTTTATCTTTCTTTATTTCGTATTTTATAATGTATGTAGTTAATGTGATATTTTATCTTTTTGTACTTAATAAAGGTTATTTTAAAAAAAAACAAATTAAAGACGTGGAGGAATGTGTATTTTAGGTTTAATTCTTCAGTCACACCAGTATATATCTCTTATAGTGATTTCCCTTTCCCCTTCCCCTCTCCTCCCCCCTCCCTTCCCCTCCCCTCCTCTCTCCTTTTTATGACAAATGTGAAATAGTTTTCTCAACATTATGAATGTCTTACTGTTATTCTTCGTAGAAAGCATCTTCTTTAGAAAATGTATTTTATATGGAAAACTATATCTAAACAGATCGAATATATCATCTCTCATCAGACATTGATTATATCATTTGCAATGAGTGCTGTTTATCAATAGATAGATATAAATTATGTTATTAAAAATCAAATTAATGAAAACATTGACTTGATAAGATTTGTGGTGCTAGTTTTAATGATGTTGCCCTCTTTCTTTGGTTAATTAATTGTTAAAACGGTGATAATCAAAAATATTTTTACTTCTAATTTTTCAATATTAGAATTGCAGTGTTATAATGAAATTGAAGTCTTTTATACTACTAATATTTTAATTGGTCTTTAAACATTATACCCGAAGGACATTTTAGAGCTAATTAATAAAATGAATAGATATTAAAAATGGTCTGATAAAATGACATGCCCTACAAATGCTATTATTAATTGATACTGATTGATAAATTGCTACTTTCTGTGAACTGAACATTTGCCACCAATGTAGCTATTTTCCATGCATTGATGGATAGAATTTAGCAGAATAAATAATGAAAGAAAATGTATTTTCTGCAGTTATATGAGAAATCAGCTGGATTCCACAGAAAAATAAAGATTAATTTTAAAAAAATATTAACTAGAAAGCTCTCATGCTGAGAAACTTGGGAAATGTTAGATTATTAAAGAAGGCCAAATTTTGTTCCTGTTTTAAAAAAGAGGTTCCAGAATGCTGTAATCCAGTTAGTGTGTGACATTGATACCTGGGAAATTTTTTAGAGTAGATGATAATGAAATTGTTCACATTAAATACATTGAAACAATGTGGTAATAACCTGAAGGTGATATGGGTGGGCTAAATCATGCCAGAATAAGATTGTTGCAATATTTTCAGGATCAGACTCAATAAGATTAGCAAGAGTTGAAGATTTAACTATATATTCTTTTATTTACATTAGGCATTCTATATTCACTGAATATTCACAGATAGAAGCAAGGGAAAGGGTGTAGGAAGCTCCTTATATATACAATGGGTGGAGCTATATGTGGGAGTGGTGAATTATGAATACATTAAGAAGTGAAGAATAAGTTAACCCCTGATACCCTGTTTGTACACTATTTACACATTAGAGAATAAGGCATTTACATCTGACAAATCCCCCTCTAAATGCCTATTCGTTATACAACACCAGTTACACTCAGATTCAGGACAATACAAAACATACAACTTAGAGGTTAAATATTTATGCTGCTTAGAAGGTAAAGGCTTTGTCAATATATCAGCTAATTGTTCTGAAGTGTCGCAATGCACTGCTTTAATAAATCCATCCTGAGATAATTGTCTCACATGTTTAAATTTTATATCTATATGTCTGGACCTTTGTCCAATGGCATCAGATCTAGATATTTCAATGGCTGCTTTATTGTCTTCATGCATAACAAAGGGCAGAGCTGGTTTTTTCCAGACATCTGAAATTAAATCATTAAACCATACAAGGTTATTTGCGGCTTTGGATAAACAAACATATTCCGCTTCTGTCGTTGAAGTGGCCACTAGTTCTTGTTTACCAGTGTACCAGTAAACTGGACAGTCATTTAAGAGAAATACATAACCAGAAGTACTTTTTCTGCATGAGGTGTCTCCAGCCCAATCTGCATCTGCATAACACGTAAGCTTTGGTTCTTTAATATCATTAGGCTCTAACATTAAACAAAAGTCTAGTGTACTTTTTAGATATCTTAAAATTCTTTTAACAGCTTCCCAGTGGTACATTGTTGGTTTGCTGACATGCCTAGATAATAAATTGAGTGGTAAAGCGATATCTGGCCTAGTCCAATTAGATATGTAAAGGAGTGAACCTATGATTGATCTATAGAACGTATTATCCTTGAACTCAGGAGAAGATTCATCAGAATTTTTTAGAAAGTCAGTTTGCATAGGGGTATCACAAGTTTTGGCATTGTTTAAGTTGCATTTATTTAAAAGTTCTATGATCTTATCTCTCTGGGTAAGTTTGAATCCCCTTTTTGTCTTATTAATTTGGACACCAAGGTATTTGTTTACCTTGCCTAAAGATTTCAATGAGAAATGCTCATTCAGTTTAGTTACAAAAGTTTCCCTTCTTTCTTTATGTTTTCCTATGTATAAAATGTCATCCACATAAATCAATACAAATTCAATGTAATCATCACCCCTCTTGACAAAGAAACAATTATCAGCAGTGGTAGCGTTGAAGTCCATGGTCTTAAGTACTTTTACTAAACAATCATACCATCGTTTACCAGATTGCTTTAGCCCGTATAAACTCTTGTTTAACAACCAAGTCTCATTTCTGTTTGTGTATTGACTATGAGGTGCTCTCACGTATATTTCTTTATCTAATTTTGCGTGTAGGTACGCAGTCTGTATGTCATATTGGAATACATCAAGATTGAGTGCTGATGCTACCACTAGAGCTGTCTTGACACTCTCTGTTCTTACAGTGGGGGAATACGTGTCAGTATAGTCCTCCGGATATTTCTGTGCATAACCTTGTGCAACTAATCTAGCTTTGTATAGAGTATTTCCTCCCTCTAAATTCTTAATTTTATATATCCACCTGGTACCAATAATTGTCTTATCTTTAGGTGCAATTGCAGGTGTAAATACATTTAGTCTTTGTAAACTTTCCATCTCTTTCTTCATTGCTAATTCCCATTTTTCTTTTTCTTCGTGAGGGAGTTTTAATACTTCCTCGTATGTATTGGGTGTTGTTGGTTCACCATCCATGTGCATTACATAATCCTTGTATTTATTTGGCATTTGGTTTCTGGTGTTTCTAATGATTTTTTCTGGTTTACTATCGTTATCATGCAAATATCTTGCTTCCTTTTTTGTTAGTGTGTCTGTCTTTATTTTGTGTTGGCTATTTGTCCAAGTTTTGGTTTTGTTTTTATATTTGTTGATATTTTGCTTTTCTATAGTCCCTTTCTCATGAGGTTTTGTATCTTCATGTTTATTTGGGAATATCTCATTAAGATGTAATTTAGACCAGTTAGCTTGTTCATGGAACACAGCTGTTCTGGAGACTATAAATTTGTTGTTACTGTCAATGAATCTGTATCCTTTAGTGCCAGTCTCATATCCCATAAATCTGAGTCTTCTGGACACATTTTCTCCCTTTCTTCTTAATTGTTTAGGTATGTGTACGTCTGCTGTGACTCCAAATATATGCATGTGTGCTAATTTTGGTTTTCTATTATACATCACTTCATATGGTGTCTTATTTACAATGCTGGACCATGTTCTATTTTGTGTGTAATTTGAATAATGTAAGGCTTCTGACCAGAATTGTTTGCTTAAGCCAGCATCTTCCAATGTGCATCTAATCATGGTTTGTAATGTGGAATTTTTTCTCTCTGCAATCCCGTTTTGGAACGCAGAAAATGGACTAGATGTGTAATGTAACATTCCTTTGTCTTTTAGCCATTGTGAGAATTCTTTAGACATGAATTCGCATCCTCTGTCCGTCATAATTTGTTTTATTTTGATGTTGTGTTGTGTTTCTATGCGTTTGTAAAATTCTTTAAATTTTTGAAATGTTTCATCTTTGTGTTTTAATGTATAAACAAATCCATAGCGGCTATAATCGTCCACTATTGTCAGGAAGTAACGTTTTCTATAAGTGATTGATGGAGTTAATGGACCAACTAAGTCCATGTGTACTAAATCAAAAATTTTGTTAGTTGATCTGGTAGATTTTCTTGGCCTGGGACTAGTTTTTAGTTTTGTAGATTTACATACTGAGCATTCCAGATAATTTTCACAATTTTTTATTTTAACACCTTCTGCGTGTTCAGTCATTTTTTGCACTACAGGAAAACTGGCATGTCCTAATTTCCTATGCAATATGTGAGCGCACTCATCATGAATTGGTTTACCTATTTTTGGCTTCTTATCGCTGTGTGCATCTGTGTGATCATGAGATATTTTACATTCATCATTGTCACTGTTGCTAACATTCTCATCATCTATTTCAACACAATCTTCCATATTTGAATCAATGTTATGTAACCATTTTTCTTTTGTTATCAGATAAGGTAGGCCTCCTTTAGTCACCACAGTGCCTACATTTATTTTATTCTTTTCCAAAGTTGCCTTTCCTTTTGAAAAGACAATGTTAATGTCAGAATCTCTGCTTAGTTTTATGGCACTTAATATGTTATGAGGTATTTCAGGTATTAATAATACCCCCTCTATTTTTCCTAGACCAGGCAAGGTTACATTTCCTCTACCTAATACTTGAACCTTTTCTTGGTTAGCTACCTTAATTACAAATTTATCTTCTGCAAATGAAGATAATATACTTTTGTTATTAGTGGTGTGATTAGTTGCTCCAGAATCAATAAGCCAATTGTTGTTCTCAATTTGTTGTGTGTTGGTGTTGTCTTGTTTATTTAATCCATTCAGTGAACCAGACTTTCTATCCTTTGAATTGTCTCTGCCCCCTCTATTCTCTCTGTGATTTGGTGGGCTCCTATATCTATGCCTTTCTAAGGAAGGCTGTCTATAATCGTATTTGTTTCTGTATTCTGATCTATATCTTTCTTTTAAGAATTTTGGGCAATCTCTTCTATTGTGTTCCCTGGATCCACAATTATGACATTTAAATGTTCCACTATATTTTTCTTGGAAAGCTACTTTCCTATATGGTTTATGTTCTGTGTGATTGTTAGAGCGATTCCTTCTAGAATTATCTTCTGTTATCAATTTGTTAGATAGACTTTCTATGGATAAGTATCCTAGATTGATTGTGTCTAAATGTGACATAAAATTGTCCCATGATGGATCAAGTGAGTTGATAATAACACTTTTCATTGTTTGGTCTGAAATCACCTCCCCCCTTAAATGCAGTTCAGCTCTTATTTTGTTCAAAGATATTAAATGTTCACTTATGGAAACCCCTGGTTTTATCCTAGATGAAAAGAAGTCTTTAGATATCCTTGTGGTGGTAGCTACACTGTCACTGTGAAACAAATTAAACATGCATTGAATAATCTCTGAAACAGTCAAATTTGGCTTAATGCTGTGATACATTGCAGGAGACACACTAGATATTATTAAGAAAAAAGCTCTATGGTGTAAGCAATCTATTTTTAGTGTCCAAGGTCTTTTTGGGGGACTAGTGATAAAAAACAGTAAATTTTCCTGCATAAAGACAACCTGGAGCTGTTGATACCATTCTTGTAAGTTAATGCCATCAACCCTTAGTTTTGGGAAGTCACTGGGTAAATTTCCGACACTATTGGGCCCATTACTTACAACCTGAGGTAGTCCGTGGTCTCGTAAATGCAGAAAATTGCAAAACGGCGTGGGGATGCTCGCTACGAGTCTGCATGATCTTCTCTCCAGTTCATGTCTTCCTGGATCGTCAGCGTAGTTTCGCGCATGCGCGTTGCTCATTTCTTCTTCGGCGTCATCGTGGAAGGTTCTCCTCATTGCGGCTTGCTCGCTCTGCTCTTCTTCAGACGAGTCGGTCTCTGGTTCGACTTTGGGGGTTCTGACGACGGTGGCTGTTCTTCCTCTTCTATTGAGAGCGTTGGTGCTTGCTTCGGTCTGCGGCGTAGGGCGGTATCGGCAGGGCTCTCTGGGTTCTGGCGTCAGCGCTCTAGTAGTCAGGATGGGAGCGGGCAGGTCTTGAGGCATTGGTTTGCTCGCTCGCTTTTTCGGTATCTTTTTAGTAATTTTCAGTTTTGGCCCAAATGCAGCAAAGAGCGTTTTCATCGCTGATTTTATTTGGTGTTTCGTTGGATCTTCCTCACTTTCTGGTTCTGATTCTTCTGAGGTGTTTGAATCTTCTTTTTCGTTTTCGTTGTCTGATAACATTCTTCGCGCCAGAAATTTTGAATTAAGCTTGCTGATTGGTTCTGCTTCGTTCATCTTGGGGGTCGGTTGAAACCAAGATGGCCGCCATTCAAATTTTCGCGCGGGATCATCGTTTTTCTTCTTTGTAATGTTTTTCTCCGCAGTCATATCACTCACAATTTTTGGATCTTTAGGTTTTTCATTGGTGATGTTTTTCTCTCTCGCTGCTCCGCTGTTCTTCAGCATATCTTGGAGGTTCGCGATGAGGCTCTCATCATTCTTCTGGCTTTTTAATAGTTTTAATATCTCTGACCTGAGTTCGTTATTTTCTATTTCGATTTCCTCCTGGTCATCAATTATTTCTTCGTCTTCAGTGGTGTATTCTTCGGATTCTCTCGAAATTGCATTCGTGGATTCGTTGATTATTTCTTGTTCCGTTTCCATTTCTTTGCTGTAGGCCCTGGTGTTGGGCCTATCTTTCTTAGACATTTTAAAGTTTTTTTATTGAGTCAATTAACCATCCTCTGCTACCAATCTGTTGCAATATTTTCAGGATCAGACTCAATAAGATTAGCAAGAGTTGAAGATTTAACTATATATTCTTTTATTTACATTAGGAATTCTATATTCACTGAATATTCACAGATAGAAGCAAGGGAAAGGGTGTAGGAAGCTCCTTATATATACAATGGGTGGAGCTATATGTGGGAGTGGTGAATTATGAATACATTAAGAAGTGAAGAATAAGTTAACCCCTGATACCCTGTTTGTACACTATTTACACATTAGAGAATAAGGCATTTACATCTGACAAAGATTATCTTGGTTTTTTTAATTGAATAATTTAGTACACTGTGGGAATGCTGTAAACATAATATATCTTGATTTCAGCAAAGTGTTTGGCAAAATACCAAATTAGAAAGCTATTTAAACCCTGATTGACTCCTTTTTGGATTTAGAAGAGAAATAGGCAGTTGAAGATTAGCCTTTTACTAATCCTCATGCAGTCTATCCATGGGGAAAAAAATAATTATCCCCTTTGATTCAGAAACTAGTTTCCCTACCTTTAGCTACTGTAATAGCAGCCTAAGTTTTCATGGAATGGAATGGAATGGAATGGAATGGAATGGAATAGAATAAATCTTTATTGGCCAAGTGTGATTGGACACACAAGGAATTTGTCTTGGTGCATAGGCTCTCAGTGTACATAAAAGAAAAGATACGTTCATCAAGAATCCTAAGGTACAACACTTAATGACAGTCATAGGGTATAAATAAGCAATCAAAACATATTAGGAAACAATCAATATAAATTGTAATGATACCAGCAACAAGTCATACAGTCATAAGTGGGAGGAGATGGGTGATAGGAACGATGAGAAGATTAATCCTAGTGCAGATTTAGTAAATAGTTTGACAGTGTTGAGGGAATTATTTGTTTAGCAGAGTGATGGCATTCGGGAAAAAACTGTTCTTGTGTCTAGTTGTTCTGGTGTGCAGTGCTCTATAGCGTCGTTTTGAGGGTAGGAGTTGAAACAGTTTATGCAGTCTTTCTAATCACTGTGTAGGGATTTTGGCCGATTCCTCCATGACAAAATTCTTTAGCTCTGTAACATTTGAGGTGGTCCTGAAATTTTACTGGGGCATTCCAGAATGCTATTCTTCACCCATTGTTTTGCAGACTTTCTTGTATCTTTGGATTACTTTCCTTGCTCCATGGACAATTTGCTTTTCAGGATGGATGATCTGGTGCTCTCTAGCAGAATTCTGTAATACGAAACAGAATTCATAATGGCAAGTTGTTTAGGTTCTGCGGAAGCAAAATATCTTCAGACCACAATAGTACCTTCTCCTTGCTTAACCATTGGTATGAAATTCTTATTGTGGAATGCAGCGTTTGTTTTCCACTAAATATACTACTATAATACTAAGAGCTCTTGTGGTGCAGTGGTTAGAAGGCAGTATTGCAGGCTAACTCTGGCGACTGCCAGCAGTTCGATTTTGACCGGCTCAAGGTTGACTCAGCCTTCCCAGGTTCGTAAAATGAGAACCCAGATTATTGCGGGCAATAGGTTGACTCTATAAATCTTTTAGAGATATATAAGTCCAAGTGCTATTGCTACTGGTATTCCATTAGTATATTCCACTAAATGTACTACCTACATTTACCTACCGTATGTAGCTAATACCTACCGTACGTAGTTCAAAGGTTCCAATAATAAGTTGTTCTTATTAAACATTTTTCTTAATGTAAAACACGTATGAAAATAAAGACAATGGGGACACACAGGGAAAAGGGAAAAAGAGGAGAAGAAGGAAAGAAAATAAAGCAGTAAATTACATATTAAAACTATCGACTCAACTTCTTAATTACACAAGAATATTAAGTAGTAGCCATTTCTATCACAAAAATCTGTTTAATCATCAAAGCCCAAAGTGAGAATTTTTTCCCCATTTTTTTTCTTTTGAGCAGAAGTGGTTTTCAAGTGGAAACAAAGCTAGAAACATTCTGTTTCCTAACTAAGATGATTAACGATACCATCTTTGATAAATCCCATTACTTTTTCGGTCTATTCTTCCAACTTCCAGGTTTTATCTATTTGTTCTCTAGAAATCAGGTCTTATCCTAGTCATGTCTGGCAAACTTGAGTGTTGAGTTGTGAGTGTTTGTAGTCAGTGGTGAAATTCAATTTTTTTTTTACTACCAGTTCTGTGGGCGTGGCTTGGGCATGGTGGTGTGGCTTGGTAGGCGTGGCTTGGTGGGCGTGGCAGGGGAAGGATATTGCAAAAACTCCATTTCCACCCAACTCCAGGGGAAGGATATTGCAAAATCCCCATTCCCTCCCCACTCTGGGGCCAGCCAGAGGTGGCATTTGCCGGTTCTCTGAACTACTCAAAATTTCCGCTACAGGTTCTCCAGAACCTGTCAGAACCTGCTGGATTTCACCCCTGTTCGTAGTGAACCATAGGTCTTAAAAACATGAGTTGTGTGAGTGTTTGTAGTGAACCATAGGTCTTAGAACATAGAAAATGACAGCAGAAAAAGACCTAGTAGTCCTTCAAAAAAAATTTTTGGTTTTCTTTTTAATTTATTTTTTTTAGTTTTTTTTATTTGATGGTGATGTTATCCATTCAGTTGTGTCCCACTCTTGGTTACTGGAAGCTTTCAAGAAGAAACTGGACTGCCATCTGTCAGAAATGGTATAGGGTCTCCTGCTTGGGTGGGGGGTTAGACTAGATGACCTACAAGGTCCCTTCCGATTCTGTTATTCTGCTATTCTGATTCTAGGGCCAGACCTCTTCCTATCTTCCAATCTTGTACTACTATGCTCTGGCTGCTGTCATCTTTGAAGGTGATTAAAAAAAAAAATAGGAATACATGAAATGTATTTATTTGTTTTATCTAATTTCTATTTTTCAATTTTTGTCGGATAATGGACCTGTGTATATTTAAACCTTCAGTGACAATCGACCCACTGCCTTCAATGGAAGTTGGTTCCAAGCTTCCACTAGTCTTACTGTGAAGTCATGTTTTCTAACGCGACTTTTGAACCTCTCTCCTGTCAGTTTGAGGTTATGCCCCCACGTTCTTTTGCTCTGCTATTTCTTCGCAAACCCCATTTTTAAACTTTGTACATTGCTGATAATGCAGTCTTGAGTACCAACAATATCTTGAACATTTTCAACAACCTAGAAAGAGTTCAAAGAAGAGTAACCAGGATGATTAGGAGACTGGAGACTAAAACATACGATGAACGGTTGCAGGAACTGGGCATGGCTAGTGAAGAGAAGGACCAGAGGAGACATGATCGCAATCTTCTAATATTCGAGGGACTGCCACAGAGAGGAGGGGTCAACCTGTTTTCCAAAGCAGCCAAAGGCCAGACAAGAAATAATGGATGGAAAGTGATCAAGGAGAGATTCAACTTGGAAATAAGGAGAAATTTTCTGACAGTGAGAGCAATCAACCAATGGAACAGAAGTTGCCTTCAGAAATTGTGGGAGCTTCATCACTGGAAGCTTTCAAGAAGAGACTGGACTGCCATCTGTCAGAAATGGTGTAGGGTCTCCTGCTTGGGTGGGAGGTTGGACTAGATGATCTACAAATTCCCTTCCAACCCTGTTATTTTGTATTCTGTATCTTCAGCTGGTCTGACCCTTCTTCCCTCAAAATGTTCCTGTGTTAATGTAAGGGGTAGAATTTTCATCCTGACATGAAAGTATGGAGTTACTCACATGTTCCTTTGCCCCCACCATGAATGTTCATATCTTTTTTTTAAGTATCTTTATTAAATATTTACAGTAAAATTAAGACACAATAATGATTTGAAAACAATATAAGAAGTGAAATATAGAAACACATAAACACAAGACTAAAATGAAACAACAAACATGACTAACCGAGAGTTAAGCTCACTCTCCAATTAATATTAACTGATATCATCCTAGCCAAAAATTTCAATGCAATCATGTTCTTTTAATTATGTACAAAATAATTGGCCTGTTTTTATCAAAATTATAAAGAATTATATAGCCTAGTAAATATCTAGTTAATCTAATTAGACGATCTTATCACCCTTCTCCTAGGTTTAACCTTCTTTTGAGCCAGACAAAGCATCTGTCCCAACTTTTATTATATACTGAATCTTACTTGTCTTTTAAGATATACGTTCGCCTGTCCATCTCAGCACATTGGAGGATCTTGTTTATTATCAGATGGTCAGGGGGCGTATCTGCATCTTTCCACAGTTGAGCAAATGCCATTCTCGCCGCTGTTGAGACATGGACAAATATATACCAATCCTTCTTGTCAATGTAGTCCGGTCTTATTCCGAGTAAGTAGAGGTCTGGGTGAAGAGGGAAACTCACATCTGTTATTTCCAGCAGCCACTGCTGTATTTTCCCCCAATAGCGTCTAGCTGACGGACAAATCCACCACTGATGGAAGAAAGTACCCTTGGCCGACCCATATCTTGAATACTGACTTTAGCTGAGGTGACTGAAGCCTGTAGGTTTTGGGGTGCTTTTCTGGTGTCACTTGCAGGCTTCCTGTATGATTTTAATCCGCCACCATGGACCGATTTTGACAGAGCAGCTATTCTTCAGAAGATTCACTTTGGCCCCTAAATCTTCTCCATTTCAAGTCTATTATTTCTGGCAATGAATCAATGTAGCCCCCCGAGCTTTAAAAATGATTTGGTTACTTTTTCCAGAGCAATAGGCATCAATAACTCTTTGTACAGAGGCCTTCAAAAATGCTTCTAAAATCTGTGTGGTTTGAACTGGTGATAATAAAGCCAGAGCTTGTGAGATGCATAGGACTGAGTTGGGCCAAATCAGCTCTGCGTGGCTAATGAAATACTTATGTAAGTCTCCCTTGAGTTAAATTGATTCAACCAGATTGCTTTTTTACACTGACATGTTGCCTTGTTTGTGACACCACGATCAACATTTGATATTTGTACATTCTCTTTATATGTTGCTAAAGCCCACAGGAGGCTTTGGTAACATTCAGTAGTAAAATACGTTTTTTTCTTGCCAGTCATTGACCGAATAAATACTGTATTTTTTGGCGTATAAGGCACTCCGGATTATAAAATGGGCCTACCTTTTTGGGGGAGGAAAACAAGAAAAAAAAATTGCCTTTGCATCCCAGCATCCATCTGGTATTCATCTGGCCCGTTTGCCGTGACCCATTCGGCACTGCTGCGGCCCATACACAGCCACTGCCCATTCGCCATGGTTCATTTGCTGCCGCCGTGGCTTGTTCACCGCTGCTGCAGCCCGTTCACCACTGCCCATTTGCTGCTGCGGCCCATTCACTGCCACCATGGTCCATTCACTGCCACGGCGGCCCATTCACAGCCGTCGCAGCCCATTCAACACCAATGCGGCCTATTTGACGTAGCCCATTGACCGCTGCCAATCCCCACCACCTGGAACTGGCCGAAAATGCGACACATGGAGGCCAAAAATGCAACACGTGGAGGCCGAAAACTGCCGAAGGGTGGGGGCTGGTGGGTGGGCGGGGCGACATTTGGTGTATAAGACACACCCAAATTTTCACCTTCTTATAGGGGGGAAAAAGTGTGTCTTATACTCCGAAAAGTACATAAATAAACTTCAATTTCTCTTTGCAAAGATTCGTATAATCGTAAAGAGAGCAAAGATATTTTCACAAAATCGTACACAACTACCCAAGCCAAGGCTTTGGAATTAACATTGTTATGCAAACCACAGAAAAAGAACGAGTAATAGGAAACAAGAAAATTAAAAGCATGAGGTAAGAAAAAAAAGGCCAAATACAGGGGTTTTTTTTTGGTTGTTGTTGCCAGGTAATTTAAATCGTTTTATTTCATTTTTGCTGACAGTTGCAGTTGTCTTGGTAGTTGATAGCTTCATTTTCAGATCCATTCTCTTTCTGGCATCGTACAGTCCGTTTAACATTTGTTGCATATTGCATATTTCTCAGCCAACAAGACGGAAGTATCTGCATAGGAAAGTACACAATTTGTACCTCCAACCAGCACATCTCCGGGGTCACCACAAAGATTCTATACACTCACATGCATTAAACAAATGATGATATTGTAATTCCATACTCAAAGTTGACACATTTCACAGAGGAAACCCTGATAAAGGTTATGTAAACCCTGAGTAATTCTATTCCCATTTTTGGAAGAAATTCCAGTGTTGATTTTGGCCTACTTGGGAAATACCCAGTATTTACATGTTTTGTGCAGAAAACTGTTGAAACAGCTTCAGCAGTTAGACTGTTATATTAAAATAGAACACTGCTGGTTTGAACTAAAATTAGCAGTTAGATGATCCCAGCTAAGTAGCAAGTAAGACAGTGATAGGATGCTCCCAGTTCGCACCGGTTCGCAAGAACTGGTAGTAAAAATTTGTAGTAGTTCGGAGAACCGGTAATAACATTGGCTGGCCACGCCCCCGAACCAGTCCCCGGCCCGGTCGCTGTTCGCTTTCCCTGCCCACCTCATCAACTTTTAAAAGCATTTTTTCTACAACCTCTTCGGCTGAAAAAAATGCTTGTAAAAGTTAAAAAAAAAAAAAGCCTCTGATGATCGTGCGGCTCAGCTGGGATCGTCAGAGGCTTTTAAAAGCATTTCTTTCTGCAACCTCTTCAGCCGAAGAGGTTGTAGGAAAAAAAAATTCCTTTAAAATCCTTTGGCATCCCAGCTGAGTTGCCTGATCGTCAGAGGCTTCTAAAAGCATTTCTTTCTGCAACCTCTTCAGCCGAAGTGATTGTAGAAAAAAAAAATGCCTTTTTTTCTAGCTGAGTTGCCTGATCGTCAGAGGCTTTTAAAAGCATTTTTTTTCTGCAACCTCTTAAGGTTGTAGAAAAAATGCTTTTAAAAGTAAAAAAAAAAAAAAGTTGGCCATGCCCACCCAGTCACATTACCCCCCCACCAAGCCACGCCCACAAAATAAGCCACGCCCACAAAACCGGTAGTAAAATTTTTTTAGAACCCACCCCTGAAGTAAGACATATGAAATAATTACTCCTCCTCTGTTGATTTGGCCTCTCCAGATTATATTACTGTGGATAGTGAGGGGCTGCCTAGATTATTTAAGGGCCATTAGCAATTGTAATAATTATTCAGGCATGGATTGGTCTACCACACCTTCAGGATTCTGGAATAACATTTAGTGGGACCGAAAGTACAATCGGGTGTAGGCCCAATCTTCTATTTCTTCTGTTACCTATTCAAATTCTTGTTGCTGATGCTCTGGATACAGGTAGCGAGACTGTTATTAACTGACTTTTGACCCCATTTTACGACTTTCCTTGTCGCGGTTGTGAAACGATATACTGCAATTGTTAACTCAGTCACATGGCGGTTAAGTGAATCTTGGCTTCCTAGTTAACTTTGCTTGTTAGAACATCGCAAAAGGGGATCACGTGACACACCCCCACCCTGGATACCTCAACCGTCATAAATACAAAATACAAATTTTGATCATGGGATCATGGGGATACTGCAATGGCCGTAAGTGTGAAAAATGGTCACAAGTCACTTTTTTTCAGTGGCGTTGTAACTTGGAACAGTCACTAAATGAAGGACAATCTATACTGTATGTCCCACAGGTGCTTTTTCAGGAGGCAACTGGACTTTCTTGTTTTGTCTTTTGAAGATGTTTCTCTTCTCATCCAAGAAGCTTCTTCAGCTCTGACAGGATGGTGGGGAATGGAAGGATTTATATTCCTTGCAGACAGAGCTGGTCATTTGCATCCTTTTAGAGGGTCCTTGAAGCACTTGGAGGTTTATCTGTGTCCTCAGGGTCAGCTGAGTGGTGTCCTTATAGTCTGCCATTTTTTCCTCTGGAAATCCATTCCTACTTCCACCCCATTTGAAGGGTGGTTCATCCCAAATTGTATAGCTAAAAGTCTGTAGAGATTCTCAGTCATCCAGGCGATGGTTGTCCCACAGGTGCTTTTTTCAGGAGGCAACTGGACTTTCTTGTTTTTTTCTTTTGAAGACGTTTCGCTTCTCATCCAAGAAGCTTCTTCAGCTCTGACTGGATAGTGGGGAATGGAAGGATTTCCCATGGAAGCTTCTTGGATGAGAAGTCAAATGTCTTCAAAAGAAAAAAAAACATGACCTGGATGACTGAGAATCTCTACAGACTACCTGTACTGAATGTAAAATTAATCAAAGGTTCCATGTTTTTTTAAAAAATATCCTTATAGATTAGCCCAAACGTCCCTCTTCTGTAGGACCTCTTTCCCCCCCCAAAACAGTCCTACCACCCTCGCCCCAAAATCCAAGTAGCAGTGAGTGAAAGAGTTAAGCCAAGCAGCCGGAGTCACTTTCAGCTTTTCTACTTTACTTGGATACAACCCTTTTAAGCTTACCTACATTTTTACCTGGGGAAAGCAATCGTTTTGCATTTTAATGACGAATCAAGTACGCTAACTTGCATTTGAAACGAAAGTGCCTTAAATGTCTCCAGCTGTCAGAATGAGATGTTAGGGGCTTGATGAAAAGAGAACAAAGAAGACAAAGTATGAAGCTGAGATACAGTGGGAAATGAAATAAAACCGTGTATGGCTTGTCAGGGGTGTCAGTTGATATTCCTATCTAAAGCACATTATAGTATTACTTTGCAGCTCATAGCTTACTCATCTGTCTTTTTTAATTCATCACTTTCTAGCCCACATCTTTTAAGTCCCATGTGTCAACAATGGGAGAAATCTGTTAATTGACAAATGAGTGTCACAAATGTGAATTGGTGCCTTTACATCAGAGACAACCTAGTCTCTCTCTCTCTCTCTCTCTTTTTTTCTTTCTTTTCTTCCCCCCCTCCCCCGTTGGGTCTATTATTGGCATAAGCCAGCATAAGACATCTGTCTTTGCCAGAATGAAAGATGACAGGCAAAGAGGGGCTGTCATTGTTTTAGAGCATGCTCGTTTTGGAGAGATACTGGAGAAAGATAAATGTCAGTTTAAAAGAATATGAAAAACTATCGGAGGAAGTCCTTAAATTACTCAGGGAACAAGGTCTGGGAATTGATGCCAGAACTGAAATTGGAATGCTTCAGCTTGCATCTATCACATCTGTTTTAAAAACTGTAACTGGATCAGTTTATAAGGAGTTTTAAGAAAATGTAATGTTGCTTTTTTGCCTAATGAACTCTACAAGAGGGCGCGGAAAATAAAGTTTGTGGGGAAAGATTCCTGTTTTGCTATTAGCTCATTTATTATCAGGGGTCTCTATTGAATCATTGCAACGAGGGCCTTTATTTGCATTTTTCCTCTCTCTCTCTCTTAAGTACTGAAAATGCATGTTCGGTTTCTTCTCCTGTTATATAGCCAGGGAGAAATGGATGAATAGTATAATAATGTTTAAAAATGCCAACTATCTAAAACAGGGGTGTCAAACTCAAGGCCCGGGGACTGGATCCGTCCTATGGGGTACTTAGATCTGGCCCGTGGGGCTGTCCTGGAAATAGCGAAGGACCAACCCGTGTTGCTTCTGCCAGTGAAAACGGGCTCCCCACAGTGGTGGGTTTCAAATATTTTTGCTACCGGTTCTGTGGGTGTGGCATGGCTTGGTGAGCGTCGCATGGCTTGGTGGGCATGGCTTGGGCGTGGCAGGGGAAGGATATTGTAAAATATCCATTCCCACCCCACTCCAGGGGAAGGATACTATAAAATCTCCATTCCCTCCCCAATCCAGGGGAAGGTTACTGCAAAATCCCCATTTCCTCTCCATCAGCTGGGATTTGGGAGGCAGAGAATAGAGGGGGGTGGGGCCAGTCAGAATTTTTACAACCGGTTCTCCGAACTACTCAAAATTTCCGCTACCGGTTCTCCAGAACTGGTCAGAACCTGCTGAAACCCACCTCTGGCTCCCGAGCTCCGTTTTTGGCTGCCACGGCCTCTTGCAACTCTCTGCCAATGAAAATGGAGCGGCCCTCCCGAGCTGCATTTTCACTGGCAAAGGATTGCAGGAGGCTCGTGGAAGCCAAAAGTTTTCGCTGGCAGAGTGCTTGGGCTGCCACAGGCGCCCCCGATAGGAGTGATGTTAAACTGGCCACACCCCCTGGCCACGCCCCCCAGGGTCAAACACAACCCTGATGCGACCCTCAATGAAATCGACTTTGACACCTCTGATCTAAAAGCTAGTTGAAGGCTGAGGAGACCTTTAATAAGACAATTTTGTTTGATATATACTGCACGGAGGTTGTAAAAAACCCAGGCTGTTTGTTAAAAATACTGGATTTTATTTCTAGTATCGATGGTTTTACAGGGAGCCATGAAGGGGGTTTACAAAACAAGGGAATGGAAAATGGGGAGGCATATATTGACGGAACTATGTTCTTCATCGAAGGAGAAGACTCCTGTTCCTGACAAAGTGCATTCATTCTGAATTATGCGATTAACAGCCATTGAGATGTAATCTTAGGAGATAATGCTGAAAAGCTCCAGGAATATTTCTGGATTGATGACTAGCAGCAGAGACCTAACATTGAGAAATGAGCATTATAAAGGGAGAGCTGTAATTGTAGAAAGTGCAAGAAGTCACATGAGGAACGTTGTAGGTTTTAATTAGCCAGGATGTTTGGTTCATCATTAACGCTGCTTTTGAAAACAGCCGCCATAATGATTTTGCATAGAGTTTTGAAGTTTAAACATCATTATCACAATCTCTAATTTTGTGCTCCATTTCTCTTTGATCTCTCTGTTAACTATTCTTCAGTTCTCCAGAAATGAAGCTGTGTAGTTGGGACAGGATTTCATCCATTTGATGAAGGTGGCCTCTAATCTTCAGAGATGGCTCATCTGTTTTTATGCCATGAAATGTTGGTTAATCTTTTAAGATGCCTCCAGCCTGTTTGTTTACGCTGCAATAGAGAAACACAACTATTTTGCTGGAAAGGATCTGTCACTCACTAACTTTTCTCTTGATGGTTGCGTCCAAATTCGTTTTCTGGGCTTCTCAGACATTGTTTTTCAAGCTTGTGATGGACGTTGGGATCTCTCAGTCTTCCCCACTATGCACCAAGTTTGTCGCTTTCTTTCCGGTGAAGTACTCTTCAAAATTATCCATTACATTCAATTTCTTATGCTGGCTTGTAAACTGGCATAAAGTCAGAATTTTCCATTTTGGATATTATGAAGAGACCCATTTTGTCCTAAACCAAAAATGAAGCATTGTCTCATTTTTGTGGGTAGCCAGCAACAAGCTCCGACACTTACATCTAGGCTATGCAGCCAAGATATTTTACCTGAAACCTGGCAACATGTAATCTTTTAGAGTTGAGAAATGAACCTTTCCTTTCCTTTCCTTTCCTTTCCTTTCCTTTCCTTTCCTTTCCTTTCCTTTCCTTTCCTTTCCCTTCCCTTCCCTTCCCTTCCCCTTCCTTCCTTCTTTCTTTCCTTCCTTCCTCCTCTCTCTCTCTTTCTTTCTTTCACTCTTTCCTTTCCTTCCCTTCCCTTCCCTTCCCTTCCTTTCCCTTCCCTTCCCTCCTTCCTCCCTTCTCTCTCTCTCTCTCTCTTTCTTTCTCTCACTCTTTCCTTTCCTTCCTTCCCTCCCTCCCTCTCTCCTTTCTCTCTTCTTTCTTTCTTTCTTTCTTTCTTTCTTTCTTTCTTTCTTTCTTTCTTTCTTTCTTTCTTTCTTTCTTTCTTTCTTTCTTTCTTTCTTTCTTTCTCACTCTCTCTCTCCTCTTTTTCTCTCTCTCTCTCCTTCACTCTTCATAGTGTAAAACTCTGGTTTCAGACAAATAGCAGATGGAGAGAAGTAGAAGGGAATTTTGGACACCCAAAAATCTGGAGAGTTATATTCAACCTGTAGTAAAGATACACATTTTTTCAAGATCATCATTGTTTTGTGGAACCGTCATTTATTAAATAAATCTTAAATTGGGTAGATTTTATGCAACTTGTTGGTCGGAGTCAATCAAACCAAAGCACATGATGACTTCATGAGATCACAACCTCTTTGAGGGAGATGGGCACTTTAGAGGTGTGACAAATAAATAAAAATCCTCGACCGACAACAGTTCATTTAGTGACTATTGAAGAGTTACAATGGCATTGAAAAAAGCGCATCCATCCCCGTGGATCATATGATCAAAATCCAGACACTTGGCAGCTGACTCATGACGGTCGCAATATCCCAGGGTCACGTGATTCCCTTTTATTACCTTCTGACCAGCAAAGTCAATGGGGAAGCCGGATTCACTTAACAACCATGTGATTAATTTAACAACTGTGGCAAGAAAGGTCGTGAAATGGAGCAAAATTTACTTAACAACTGTCTTACTTGGTAAAATAAATTTGGGTCTCAATTGTGGCCGTAAATCAAGGACTACCTAAAAGGTAAAGGTTCCCCTCGCACATCTGTGCTAGTCGTTCCTGACTCTAGGGGGCAGTGTTCATCTCCGTTTCAAAGCCGAAGAGCCAGCGCTGTCCGAAGACGTCTCTGTGGTCATGTGGTTGGCATGATTAAATGCCAAAGGCACACAGAACGCTGTTCCCTTCCCACCAAAGTGGTTCCTATTTTTCTACTTGCATTTTTTACCTGCTTTCGAACTGCTAGGTTGGCAGAAGCTGGGACAAGTAACGGGAGCTCACCGGAATTCGAACCGCTGAACTGCCAACCTTTTGATTGACAAGCTCAGCCTCTTAGCCACTGAGCCACCGCGTCCCTTAAGGACTACCTATAGTCCCATAAATCCTTATGCCATTTCTTCAGAAGGAAATACAAGATTCTGTGTTTTACTGATTGACTACGTAATGCATGAAATACGTAGGCTGCCCCAGTCTGTTATGATTCTGGCTCACCTATAGATTTCAGTCTCAAAGTACAGGTGGTCCTCAACTTACAGCAGTTCGTTTAGTGACCGTTCAAAGTTATGATGTCACTGAAAAAAGTGACTTGTGACCATTCCCCACACTTATGACCATTGCAGCATCCCCATGGTGATTTGGATTCAGATTCCTGAGGATTGATTCGCACTTATGACGGGCACAGTGTCCTGGGGTAACGTGTTCCTTCTTTTGCGACCTTCCGACAAGCAAAGTCAATGGGGAAGCTGGATTCACTTAACAACCTTGCTACTAACTTAACAACTGCAATGATTCACTTATCAATCGTGGCACAAAATATCATAAAATGGGACGAAACTCATTTAATAAATGTCTCACTTCGCAACAGAAATTTTGGGCTCAACTGCGCTCGTAAATTGAGAACTACCTGTAATAGCTACTCAGGATTGTTTGTCCATTGTGGACAATGTGTGTTGGTTGAGAATGCAGCCTCTTATATAAAATATTTAATTTTTAACAATGCTATCAGCATATATGTTATTTTATTGGGTTTCACTAACTAGGAAGATTACCAACACCGAAGGAACTATAAATGCATTTTCTGTTTATAAGGAAAATGACAGTGAGGAAGAAATAAATATATGATGGCAAAGCACACAATTATGATATAAAACGCTTGCAGGTTTGCCTTTGTGTAGTAGGAAAGTAAATAACACACATCCACAGTTGATTGTTTGGCAACATATAATAATATTATATTATAAAATGCACATATAACTCATTCATCTGCAGGAAAGGGAAAAATCAGGATTTCCCAGTTAGATGAAGGAGATGCATGCATTCACTTACCTGTGCACACACAAAACACACAAATACAAATGGCATCTGATTCTGGTAATTTGCTCAGCCACAATTTCCACCATTGGTTCATCGGAATCAGTACGAACCGGCTGAATACCACTTGTGATGGAAGGAGATGCTTAACTTACAGTATGTAGTTGCTTGGAATTGCGGTTTTAGACAGAGGAGATAAAAGCAATGATTGCAAGAGAGTTTTGATTGTGATGGTAGATAATGCAGGTATCAGGTCACCAGCAGAATTGTTGTTGGAAGATTAGATGGCGGACTCAGAGCCAGGCCGCATAAAAAGACAGTGTCAGTAGAGTATTGCATAATTCAAACACATCATACCAGTTTGCAAAATTGATTCCAAATTTTTGGGGGCAATCAACCAAACAACAACAACAACAAGTTACATAAGCAGCCAGAGCAGAAAGGCGATATTAAAAATTATGTTCTGTGTTTGGATTGTCTTGGTAGATGCGGCCAGCTGTCATAAAAAAAAAAAAGAGAGAGAGAGAGAAAAGATGAAAACAGACACCAGATTTATGGGGTACCATTTGGAAATATGTCGGTGGTAAAAGGCGAATCTCTGATTTCAATTATCGCTCACTACATCTAGGCTTAATTCATTGCATTTGTAGGCATCCTGAATGGGCTTGACATCATGCTTTAAACATTCAAGGAAGGCTCTGTTTCTAATCCTTTGTTGGCTGCTGCTTTTTTCGGGTTTTATCTCTTTGCATCTGGCACATGGCAGAAAGATGATCCCACACAAAGAATAATGAGAAATCATGTCTTGTTTGCTATTTTTTAAGGAAATACTCAGTACAGAGAATATTTATGGTTGGGTGTAGTGAGCCTGAGTTGTTCTCCTCCTCCTCCTCTTGCTCCTCCTCCTCCTCTTTTCTGTCTTCCTCTTTTCCTCCTCCTCCTCCTCCTCTTTTCTGTCTTTCTCTTTTCCTCCTCCTCCTCCTCCTCCTTTTTTGTCTTCCTCTTTTCCTCCTCCTCCTCTTGCTCTTCCTCCTCCTCTTTTCCGTCTTCCTCTTTTCCTCCTCCTCCTCTTTTCTGTCTTCCTCTTTTCCTCCTCCTCCTCCTCTTTTTTGTCTTCCTCTTTTCCTCCTCCTCCTCTTGCTCTTCCTCCTCCTCTTTTCTGTCTTCCTCTTTTCCTCCTCCTCCTCCTTTCTGTCTTCCTCTTTTCCTCCTCCTCCTCCTCCTCCTTTCTGTCTTCCTCTTTTCCTCCTCCTCCTTCTCTTTTCGGTCTCCTCTTTTCTTCCTCCTCCTCTTGCTCCTCCTCCTCCTCTTTTCTGTCTTCTTCTTTTCCTCCTCCTCCTCCTCCTCCTCCTCTTTTCTGTCTTTCTCTTTTCCTCCTCCTCCTTCTCTTTTTGGTCTCCTCTTTTCTTCCTCCTCCTCTTGCTCCGCCTCCTCCTCTTTTCTGTCTTCCTCTTTTCCTCCTCCTCCTCTTGCTCCTCCTCCTCCTCTTTTCTGTCTTCCTCTTTTCCTCCTCCTCCTCTTTTCTGTCTTCTTCTTTTCCTCCTCTTCCTCTTGCTCCTCCTCCTCCTCTTTTCTGTCTTCCTTTTTTCCTCCTCCTCCTCCTCCTCCCTTCTAGCATTGATGATGTTCCCTAGTTGGGTCATGAAACATCTGCAAGGGAACCACCAAGCTCAGAGAACACCAAGGACCCCACCATCCTCCCCCTCCCCCCTTTTCTCTCTTCCTCTTTTCCTCCTCTTCCCTTCCCCCTCCTCCTCCTTGGCTGAAAAAGCACAAGTGGATTCAAAGTCATTATTCTGAATTTGATTTTTTCATGTAATAACCACACTGGAATTTATGCAGATGCCATTTAAAACTGAGATCCTGCCATTGTTCTTTTGAGAGACTGTCCAAGGTAATATTTTGAATTTTCAGAATATATAGCAAGATTCTTTTTTGGGGGGTGGGTGGAGGGGGCAAAAGAGAATCAAGGTTGTGATAGGTGATTTTTTTTTTTTTTTGGCAAAAGAATTTGAAATTTTCCAGAACTTGAATGATAAAGAATAAAGCTTTTCAAAGAATAGTTCCTTTCAAGGGGCCATTTATGCCATCTCCTGCTCCACAGAGAATTTTAAATTAAAGCAATTCTGAGATGGTAGATATCCTCATTTACATAAACCAGCACTTAGTTATAATATCTTGCATTTAAAAAGATACCAGGCCTCTTCTGTACAGCACTGCAATATTTCAAGTTTCCCTTCTTTAGCACAACTTCCAGTGCCTCTTCGGATTTCCGATGTATGATTTTCAAGCATGATGGTTGACATCCAATAGAATTACTCTATGTGCCCGGAGGAAATAGATAAATGAATAAAATCTTAAACATGCATTAAAGAACTTTGGATGCTCACATGATTTTCATATGAAGCCAAGTCTTTTAAAACCGTATATTTTGGACAATGTCTTCATTATATTTTCTTGCCATCTTTTTTTTTTTTTTAAGAAATGATTTATCGGAAAAACTGATCTGTATAACTGCACGGATTTTCCTCTTGTTTTTCTTCTTCTTCTTCTGTTTCTGTCTTTTCAAAACATTGATGAACAGCAAATACGTTGTTCCATAATAGCGAGCACAAGTTTGAGCTTATTGAATAGAACTTTGTAGTGTCTTATATATTTGTATGCAGATTCTTCAGAAATCAGAGGATTGATGGCCACACTTATTCATACGATCTTCTAACAAAATATATACCATATTTTTTGGAGTATAACACACACTTCCGCTCCCATAAAAGTGAGTGAAAATAGGGTAAATCAAAGTAAGCAAACTTCTTAATCTAATTTGAAATGTTGCTTGCTTAAAGCCGAGTCACTGTTACTTTTTGGAATTTTTGCTAAAATGTCCTATTTTACACATCTGGATACAAAGAGGAATGGTAGGGGAAAAGGATTGGGGAGAAAATGTCATTTTTTAAAAAATCAGCTGTGTGGCCTTCTGAGCTATTTGGCAACTTTGCTTTCATGTAGTTTCTGCAGAAGAGAAGGAGAAAAAAAAAAAAAGTGGAACCGGATAGGTGTTTTGGTGCTAAAACTAAACCATCCTGTTGCTCTTTCTGTTTTGATCCGAATGAAGCTCTTAATATTATTAAAGAAATATAACCGTAATGATTTATATGATAAATGACTTTGCTCAAGGAAACCTTGTGCTCATGGGAATGAGATGGCATTATGAAAGAAAAGGATGCAGAAATAATAAAAATGATCATTAAATGAAATTAAAAGGGCCTTGGTGGCGCAGGAGACTAAAGCACTGTTAAGTAACACCAACTGCCTGCAATTACTGCAAGTTCAAATCTCACCAGGCTCAAGGTTGACTCAGCCTTCCATCTTTTCGAGGTAGGTAAAATGAGGACCCAGTTTGAGGGGGCAATAAGCTGACCTTGTATAAAAAAGAACACCGCTTAGGGGGCCCACGAAAGCCCTACTAAGCAGGTATATACAAAAGTATGAAGGCTATTGCTTAACGCATTGTAAGCCGCCCTGAGTCTCCGGAAAAGGGCGGCATATAAATCAAACCAATAAATAAATAAATAAATAAATAAATAAATAAATAAATAAATAAATAAATAAATAAATAAATGTTTCTTTTTTCAACTGAAAAGGTTCAGTCAAGAGATGTTAGAGTTGTAAGTGTCATTCTGATTTTTCAAGAATTGCTACTTCTTAATTGCACTTCTATTGCTTACTTTCCTGTGAACGGATCGGTTATGGGTTTTAGAAATCCATATTTGTAGTTCTTTCATATAGTTGAGAGCAACAGAACATGTTTGAGCCATTCCTGAGTTGCTGCTGAGTTCCTACAACACATGAAAAGGTTTTACTAATCACGCTTGGCTCCTGGGGATTTCCTGGATATAGCTGTACAGTAGAGGAACGGTAAGGAGGTATTTTGCCATTAACCTTTAACATTTCACCTTTAAGAATGCCTATACCTGTGATGGCGAACCTATGGCATGCGTGCCACAGGTGGCACACGGGGCCATATCTGTAGGCACGAGAGCGTTGCCCTAGCTCAGCTCCAGCATGCATGCGCGCACTGGCCAGCTGATTTTTGTGCCTTCTGGGCCCACCGGAAGTCAGGAAATAGGCCATCTCTGGCCTCCGGAGAGTCTCTGGGGTGGGTGAGGGAGGCCCTTTTTGCCCTCCCTAGGCTCCCAGAAAGCTTTCTGGGGGAGGGTGAAAAATGGGCCTACTGTGCCCACTGGTGACCTCTTTGCCGTCACGCGCCAAAAGCGGGGGGAGCACGGGGGGAGTCACTCGTGCATGCACGGGCGTGTGGGCTGCATTGAATTATGGGTGTGGGCACATGCATATGCGACGGCAAAAAGGTTAGCCATCACTGGCCTATAAGTTTCTGTTCTAGGTTGTAGTTCAGAGATATCTGGGAAGTTTCCCATCCAGTTACCAAACAGGCCCAGCCCGGTTTAGCTTTTGAGTTTACACCGGGTTGGTGAGATATTGTTCCATGGTTAAGTGTCGGACACAGGCTAGCCAAGCCAGGGGGAGGAGTCAAGTGGGGAATTAATCTGGAAACTTTACGTAGGTCAAGGTCCCCTTGAATGCTGTTGAAGCTTACTAGTCTGGCACCGGTGCAAACTGCCAATTTGGGAACATTCCTGTGAAATAGGCTTACAGTAATAAAAGTGACTCATTGAACACTTCATGTGTGATCTGGTTGTTTGCACTTGACACCAAGAGGCCTTCTTTATGCTGAAATGAAAAGAGTAGAACAAGATTATAATTACCTGGTGGATTGAAGGAGGGGTTCTTCTGTTTGGTTGGTTCACTCTGGCCTTTGTAGTTTTCCACCAACTTTCCTTTCATTTTGAATCATATGATCTTGAGGACCGCATCCATATGGATTTCAATCCTGCTCATTTATTAATGTTAGCAATTCTGTTTATGTATGGCACCACAGAGTTCAAACAAAGAACAGCACAGTCACCATGTGGTTTACTGCTCAACTATATAACTGTAACAGGAAACTACTCAGAACAAAGGAGCATAGAGTATATACCATAGATCCCAACTTGTAAATACGGCCATCTACTGGCTGAATACTATTGTGGTTGTTGCATAGAAATACATTCCAACAATGAGGAATACATTTGTTATTTTTATTGGGCTCCAAGGGTTATTTGTAGATGTGGAGAAGTTTCTCATGCTGATTAGGACATGGATCAGTTTTTTGTCTGATGTACCTTTAGCAGACATATTGTTGACATCTACACTTGCGTTTATTTGTTTTATAAGAACAAAATTCTCATTAATATAATTTTTGGGGCACCTGGAAAGAGATGTATGACTGCAGAGAAAGTTACCATATTTTTCGGAGTATAAGATGCTCCGGAGTATAAGATGCACCTACCTTTTTTGGAGAGGAAAACAAGAAAAAGAAATCTGCCTCTGTCTCCCAGCAATTTTGCCTCGTTGCAGCAAACAGCAAATAGCCTGCTTTACTTTCATTTTTGTTTTCAGCATAGCTTGATTAGCACAAGAAAAAAAAATCTGCTCCCAGCAATTTACCTCCTTGCAGCAAGCAGCAGAAGCCCACGCAAAACAGCTGAGAGTCGGGAGGCCCATCCAATGAACTTGTGCTAATTAGGCTGTGCTGAAGCTGAAAGGAGCTATTTGTTCTTGCTGCTTGCTGCAAGGAGGTAAACTGCTGGGAGACAAAGGCCAAAGGGTGGGGGCCAGTGGGTGGGCGGGGCTACATTTGGTGTATAAGACGCACCTAAATTTTCAGTTCAGAAAAATGTAGCTAGAAAGTCTGATGTGAGAGCTATTAGATACAACTTACAGTCCCTCCTAGATGGCAACAGAGGAATATCAGAAATATCCGTGAATTGTCATCTAATCTGATGCCTTTTTAGGCCATCCTGAGTTTTGTAGGCCATATCCAATATCTTTAGCTCAGGTCCTGAAACTAGGTTCATAGGTCAATCGTAGGACCCAAATGGCACCTTTGAAAGCTAGCATTTTATGAATATCTCAAGTCTTAGAGGGTGTCAGTTAGAACAATTCATCAGTGGAACAACCTGCCTCCAGAAGTTGTGGTTGCTCCAACACTGGAAATTTTTAAGAAGAGATTGGACAACCGCTTGTCTGAAATGGTATAGGGCAGAGGTGTCAAACTCAAGTTCTGGGGGCTGGATCCGGCCCACAGGGTGCTTAGATCTGACCTGTGGGGCTGCCTTGGAAACAGCGAAGGACCGGCCCACAGTGCCAGTGAAAATGGAGCTCTCGGGCCACCACAGACACCCCCCCCAACATGAGTGATGTCATGCTGGCCACACCCACCTTGGCCACCCCTTGCCCCCCAAGGTCAAACACAATCCTGATGCGGCCCTCAATGAAATCAAGTTTGACACCCCTGGTATAGGGTTTCCTGCTTGAGAAAGGGGTTGGACTAGAAGACCTCCAAGGTCCCTTCCAACTCTGTTATTCTATATGTTCTATTCTATATATTCCTGAATCATGCTGCGTTTAGATGAGGGTGGTTAGAACTCTGCTTTTCAGCTTGGAAAATTTACGTTAAACGAAATATTCATTGTAGCGAATTGAGAAACAGTCCCATCTCCAAAATGACCACGCTGTTTTGAAATAACACCCATGTTTTCAGCTCCGGATGTGGCACGATGGGGAGTCCAAAGGGCTCAACATCATCTCCCACTTTGAGTGTGCCATATTGGGGTCCCCCCACCCCCCAACGGTTATGCTCTTGGTCTTGCATATAAAAGTCACCAGAACAGTGGTGGAATTAATTTTTTTTTTACTACCGGTTCTGTGGGCGTGGCTTGGTGGGTGTGGCAGGGGAAGGATACTGCAAAATCTCCATTCCCACCCCACTCCAGGGGAAGGATACTGCAAAATCTCCATTCCCTTCCCACTCCTGGGGAAGGATACTAAAAAATTCCCATTCCCTTCCCACTCCTGGGGAAGGATATTGCAAAATCTCCATTCCCACCCCACTCCAGGGGAAGGATACTGAAAAATTCCCATTCCCTCCCCACTCCAGGGGAAGGATACTGCAAAATCTCCATTCCCTTCCCACTCCTGGGGAAGGATACTAAAAAATTCCCATTCCCTTCCCACTCCTGGGGAAAAGATACTGCAAAATCTCCATTCCCACCCCACTCCAGGGGAAAGATATTGCAAAATCTCCATTCCCTCCCCACTCTGGGGCCAGCCAGAGGTGGTATTTGCTGGTTCTCCGAACTACTCAAAATTTCCGCTACTAGTTCTCTGGAACCTGTCAGAACCCGCTGAATAGCACCCCTACACCAGAAGACCAAAAGAGTTCTGGGGAAACCTTTTTTTAAAATAAATTTCTTGATCTATTTGGTCTGAGGCTTTGAAAAATAAGATTTCTTATTTCCATGAAATCAGTTTCTCTCCCAGCTGGGCCAAACTGCCTTATTATTTTTAACGGCATTATTATTTTTAAAAATACGGTGCAGACCACAAAGGGTGATGAAAACGAATTGGGAAAAAGAACTTAATATTAAAATATCAGATTTAGATTGGAACATGAATTGGAAGAGTAGAATTATGAATACTTTATCTGTAAGGATTAAGGAGCATAATTATAAGGTTGTTTGGAAATGGTATTTGACTCCATTAAGATTGTCATTGATGGATAACAAAATTAGTAAACAATGTTGGAGATGTGATATGGAATTAGGGACTCATGAACATATGTGGTACAAATGTGATAAAGTTAAAATTTTTTGGCAACAATTGGAGGAAATGATATTTGAAATGATGGGGAAAGCAATAATATTGAGACCAGAAACTATATTACTGTTGATAATTAAGGAAATAGAACCAACAAAATATGAGAAAGAATTGATTAGAATTATGATTATAATGGGTAGAATTATAATAGCCAGATATTGGAAATTAGATGTGAATTTTAGAATAGAAGAATGGTATTGTGAAATGTGGAAATTAGCTTTAAACGATAAAATGACATGTGATATTAAAATTAGAAATGGTGACTATAAAGAAGATATTTTCTGGAAAATTTGGAAACCATTTGTGGACTATGTGCTGGGAAAATTGGATGCTTCGGTACCTGTACCCCGAGAACGTGGATTTTGGCGATCATGAGGATATATCCGAAGAACCAAATCTTCCTTTCTTATGTATAGCACAGGGTGAAATATTGTATATGTTGTTTGTAATGTTAAAGTAATAAAAAATTATAAAAATAAAAATAAAAAAAAATACGGTGCAGTTTAGCGTGGTTGGAAGAGAAGTTTTTCCTTGCTACTGGAAGGAACTTCCTGTGGTCTTTTTTGATTTGCCTGTTGCCTGTTCAGGCTGGGCTGCCGAAAACCTTAATGCCAGGGTCAGTCCCTTAACGCATCTCGCAGGGAGGGCTCTTTCAGGGTGTAGTTATTGATGTCAAGTTTTCTCCGAATCGCCGAGAACAAAGCTGGGCTGCATCAAGGAGACCTCTAAAGGAGTTGGAACAACACAGATTTGCTTCAGTGCTGCCATTAATGAACAGTATAATTCATGAAGAGTGCATTGGAATAATTGCCTAGCCCCCTAATTTTAAAGGAGTAATTGACTTTGGCAGGGTTCTCCTCTTCTGTGGTCAGCCTTGTCATGTTAGAAGTAATTATTATTCCTTTTCTCTAATTATGTATCCTGCTTTTGATGTGTTGCTTCGTTATGGTAACAACCCAGACAAGTCATCCAGCGGGGAGATATAACATGCTTACCCAGGAGTAAATTATGTTATTTCGGTCCTGTTGTGGAACAAGGATGGGGAGAAGCTGGAGTGCACCTCTTTTTTTTTTCCTGATGGAACCCTTAGAAATCTCTGTCTTCCTCTAGTTACTTAATCAATCAATCAATTTATTACAATCTCAGACCAGAGACCAGAACAAATAAAAACGCTCAGTAAATATACAATTAAACGTTCTAGTATAAAATAATAAATAACTAAAATCTATAATAAAACCCAGTCTGTCAATTATGCATGGTCTCTAACTATACTACAATTACAATCCACAATCCCTCTCGTTACTGTGGATATAAGTTAGAAAGTATTTGTTTGAAGGTGAAGATTATCTCCGTGGATCAGGTGTTCCCGTAACAAGTTGGAAGCATATAATTGCATTCTAATGTTGTTAAAAGTTAAGTTGTTTGAGGCTGATGCGTAATTGAGCTATATCAAAAAAAAAAAAAAGGATACAGTGCAAAAGGAATAAAGGAATAAAATTATACCTCAATTTTATTCCTTTATTCCTTTTGCACTGTATCCTTTTTTTTTTTTTTTGTTTTCTGGTTGAATGGTTGTTTGTTGTGAAACCAAGTTCCAAGCAAATGTTGTGTGCTATAGTCCAGTGGTGTACAACTTTGGCAACTTTAAGACTTTTGGATTTTAATGCCCAGAATTGCCCAGTCTGCATGGGTGATCGGAGAATTCTGGATGTTGAAGTCCAGAGGTCTTAAAGTTACTGAAGATGTGTGCACCCCTAATACGGTTCATAAATAGTGGTGGAATGCTGCCGGTTTCACAACCAGTTCGGTGAGCGCGCACTTTGTATGCGCATTCATGCTTTGCGCACGTGTACACCAGGGGTGAAATGCTCCCGGTTCAGATCGGATCACCTGATCCAGTAGCAATGGAGGCGGGTGGTTCGGAGAACCGGTAGCAAAAATCCCTGCCCCCCCATCCCCCAGCTGAGCCGCGCAATCATCAGAGGTTTTTTTTTAATTTTTAAAAACATTTTTTCTACAACCACTTTGGCTGGAAAAAATGCTTTTAGAAGTTTTAAAAAAAAAAGCCTCTGATGATTGTGCGGCTCAGCTGGGATCATCAGAGGCTTTTAAAAGCATTTTTTCTACAACCTCTTCGGCCGAAGGGGTTATAGAAAAAATGTTTTTAAAAGGAAAAAAAGCCTCTGCCGATCATGCAAGTCAGCTGGGATCGTCAGAGGCTCTTTTTTTTTTTTAAAAAGAAAGCCTCTGCTGATCAGGCAAGTCAGCTGGGATCGTCAGAGGCTTTTAAAAGCATTTTTTTTACAACCTCTTCAGCCGAAGAGGTTGTAGAAAAAATGGTTTTAAAAGTAAAAAAAAGAAGTTGGCCACATACACTCAGTCATATTACCCCCCCCAAGCCACGCCTACAGAACTGGTAGTAACAAATTTTACATTTCACCACTGGTGCACACCTAAGGCTCTTGTGTGCAGTGCTGAAAATGGAGCATTTAAAAGCTCAGCTGCTTACCTCCCAAGTCAGCAATGGTGAGTAGAACAGCGAGGAGGGGAAAATCAGCTGTGATTGAGATGAGCTACAAAGCAGGAAATAAAGGAGAGGATAGAGAGGGGATGAGTGGGCGGGGCTAACTGATCAGCAGAGCTACCGGTTCACCCAAACTGTTCCGAACCAGCTGAATACCACCTCTGTTCATCAATGGAAACACTTTCTGTCATTGTAGAAAATTTGATCAATCCCTACAGTGGCTCTAGCCTGTCTAGAAATACAGGTAGCCCTTGAGTCACTACAGTTCGTTTAGTGGCCGCTCAAAGTTACAGCGGGACTGAAAAGCGTGACTTATGACCATTTTTCACAGTTACGACCTTTGCAGCATCCCCATGATCGTGTGATCAAACTTCAGCTGCTTGGGAGCTGGGTCATATTTATGACCGTTGTTGTATCCGAAGATCATGTGATTCCCCTTTTGCGACTTTCTGACAAGCAAAGTCAATAGGGAAGCCAGATTCACTTAATAATCATGTTACTAAGCTATCAACTGCTGTGATTCACTTACAACTGTGGCAAGAAAAGTCGTAAAGTAGGGCAGAACTCATTCACTAAACAGATGTCTCAATTAGCAACCTAAATTTTGGGCTGAGTTGTGGTCAACTCAGTTGAGGGCTACCTGTAAAACGAATTTTTTTACCTCAGTTTAGTAATCCTTAGGTAGGTTGTGTGTAGGATCCACAGTCTAGACCAGATATTATTTATCTTTCTCCAAGTTCCTTTCCTAAAATAAGCAAGCTCAGGGCTGGAGTACATATTACGATTTACCTCTTCATGTTGTGCCAAGAGGTAATTTCAATTTACACCTCCACGTACAGAGCAAAATCTGCCTCCTCAGAGTGACAACTAACAATTTATCAGTGGTAAATAACCAGTCTTCTGAGGGATCACTGTAATCTACCACTATTATAAAACTAACTTTCACCGGTGAGAAGAATGCAAAGGTTTTAATCTATACCCAAGCATAAAACGGGCACGCACAACATTTCTCAGGTATAATAGGGAGCAGTTGCTTCCAACAAGCATCCAAAATGTGGAAAATGGTTTGCAAACAACTGGCTTGAGTTCAGAATGTTTGAGGAACCATCTTGCCCTATTGGGAGTGGTCCACTCCATTTGGTCCCGTGCCTAGGGATTTCAGCTGGCAAGGTCTAGGACCATGATGGCGAATCTATGGCACGAGTGCCAGAGGTGGCACGAAGAGCCCTCTCTGTGGGCATGGGTGCCGTTGCCAGCTGCTCTTCTGGTTTCCGGTGCACGCATGCTCACCAGCCAGCTGGTCTTCGCACACGCCACAGTGCCAAAAACCCAAAGACCAGCTGGCTGGTGCTCATATGCACGCCGACCAGCTGGTGTTTGTTTTTTTGGAATACGTGAAGACCAGCTGGCTGGCGTACACACGTACTCTGGAAACCCAAAGACCAGCTGGCTGGTGGGCGCATGCGCACCGGCCAGTGTTGTGGCCCGCCAGCAGCCTGCACGGATTGTGGCTGATCCCGACGACAAGGAGGCTAGTGTTGTGGCGCACCAGCAGCCTGTACAGCCGGTGCTCGCATCGGACAACGAGGAGGCTGAAGAGGATGCGGTGCCAGAGGCAGAGACTCAGCCAGGGTCTTCAGAACCTCCAGAGGCTCCTTCAAGTGGAGAGAGCAAAGTGGAGGAGCCTCTCCTCAATGCTTGAGCACGCAGGGCTGCCAAAAGGCAGGAGTGGCTACTCAGGAGGAGGAGGTCTCCTCAAGACTAAGGCTTGAGGATAATTGGCCACTCCCTTAGCCTATTTAAGTCACACGCCGTTAGTAAGTTTCTTGCTGGAAACAACTTGTAATTATCATCAGAGCATTTTTGGAAAAGTCTTATCGTATCTTGTTTTCTGGGCTGGTTGCCAACCTTTGCCGGACTTTGGTTTATTCTTGCTACTTAATAAATTTGATAAGGACCGTTGGTGTGTGTCAATATCCTCGGAAATCTGGAGCTGGGGCAGAACAGCCATCTGGTCTTCGGGTTTTTGGTGCTCCGGCGCATGCGCGTGTTCCGGTTTGGGCACTCGGTGCTGAAAAGGTTCGCCATCCGTGGTCTAGGAGAAGAGCCTTTTCTATTGTGGTCCCTGCCCTCTGGAATATTTTGCCTCCGGAGGTGAGATCTGTTTCCACCCTTATGGCCTTCCGAAGTGACCTTCAGATTTGACTCTACTGATAGGCATGGGGTCCAGTGGTGGTATTCAGCCGGTTTTTTATCCGGTACGGGAGAATCGGTAGCGGCAGCTGCAGGAGGCTCCGCCCATCCGCCCGGACATCATCACGTTCCGTTTTTGACACTCTGTGCATGCCAGAAGGTCCTGCGCATGGGCGAAGGTGGCGCATGCGTTCACATTTGGGGACCGGTAGCGAAGGTAAGTAAATACCACCCCTAATGGGGTCCCAGGGTAAACACTGGGAGGTGGTTAATACAGGGAGAAGGAAGGCAACCTCTTTCCCCACTCTAGCCTGTGGGTTTTTTGGCCAAGTTTGAACTCCTGTATAATTTTATAGAGGATTTTATTATATACTGTAGTACTATAATTTTATCATTGGAATTTTATAATTTTAATTTTTTTTCATATTTATAATTGTTTTCATATTGCTATTTTTATGACTTGTAAGTCACCCAGAGTGGTAAGATGGGCAGCCTATAAATTTGATACTGGCTGTCCTTGACTTACAATCATTTATTTAATTTAAATTATTTAAATTAAATTATTTATTTATTTAGTGACTGTTCAAAGTTACAACAGAACTGGAAAAGGTGACTTATGACTGTTTTCACACGGCTGTTGCAGCATCCCCATGGACACAGGATCAAAATTCAGATGCTTGGCAACTGACTCATATTTATGACGGTTGACCTGTCCCGGGGTCATGCAATCACCTTTTGTGACCTTCTGACAAGCAAAGTCAATGGGGAAGCTTAGCAACAACAATTGCAACATAACACAACTTAACAATTGCAACATGCTGGCTGTCAATTGATTGACGACATTCGGAGCTAAGTTGGAATTTGAACCCGGCCTGTAAAAACCTCGCTCTTATGACATCCCTATATCAGGGATGAAATCCAGCAGGTTCTAACAGGTTCTGGAGAACCGGTAGCGGAAATTTTGAGTAGTTCGAAGAACGGGCAAATAACACCTCTGGCTAGCCCCAGAGTGGGGTGGGGATGGAGATTTTGCAGTATCCTTTCCCCAGGAGTGGGGAGGGAATGGAGATTTTGCAGTATCCTTCCCCTGCCACACCCACCAAGCCATGCCCACAGAACTGGTAGGGAAAAATTTTGGATTTCACCCCTGCCCTATATGCATCCGTCTCTTACGCTGAAGAACGGAGCGCTATGTCTGTCAATCAACTTCAGAAATAATGCCCCCGTTTCAGAAAGAACAAATAGTATCTAAATAATTAAGCAGCTCTTTACGGTGACTTTCTTCACTTAAATATGGCTCCGTGTCCTGCCGGCCACCTGCGATACATCCTTCTCTCCGATCAGCGTCACTTATGGAATTTTTGCCCGTTAATGGAGCTTTGTCAGCAAAAAGCAGAAAGCACTTGTCAACGGATGAACGATGGATTCCTGTCAATGGAAATCTGAAAGGTGCATTCTGTGGTTAGACAGATTAGTCTGAACTAGGGATGCGGAACTACTCCAGTGTAATTGTGTTAGTGAAAAGGTACGTCTGGGCTGCGCGAGGGAGAAGGAAGCAGGGACTGTGAAAGGGTCAACATCTCCTTTATGGAAAAGCTGCAGTGGCTTTGTTTTGTCTTCTTTCTTTCCAGAGATTCTTGGCCCTTGTGTAATTGTGGAGTTCTTTCATATTAATCCAACCTCAAAGCACAGAAAGCAAAAAAAAGCAAAGCCACCACGACAAAAGTGATCAAAGGTTGCAATTATGTTAAAGATAAAGGTAGAGGTTCCCCTCACACATATGTGCTACTCGTTCCTGACTCTAGGGGGCAGTGCTCATCTCCGTTTCAAAGCCGAAGAGCAGGCGCTGTCCGAAGATGTCTCCGTGGTCATGTGGCCAGCATGACTAAACGCCAAAGGCACATGGAACGCTGTTAGCTTACCGCCAAAGGTGGTCCCTATTTTTCTACTTGCATTTTTTACGTGTTTTGGAACTGCTAGATTGGCAGAAGCTGGGACAAGTCACAGGAGCTCACCCCATTACGCGACACTAGGGATTCGAACTGCTGAACTGCCGACCTTTCCATCGACAAGCTCAGTGTCTTAGCCACTGAGCGACCGCATCTCTTGCAATTATGTTAGGATTCCTGAATTGTTTCAAGAAAGGGACGTGATTTTGGAACGTAGCGCGAAGTGTGATAAAACCTGCTTTGTGGTTTTATGGCGAGAGATTGGCCTGGAATTCACCCTGTCAATCTTTGTGCCAGCTTTGAATGCCAGTTCTAGACTTATCATTATCGGGGAGTAAGTTCCTCTTGAAGAATTCTTCAATGTTCTCTTGAAGAATTCTTAAATAATATAGTTGAAGTTGGACCATAAGGAAGGCTGAATACCGAAGGATTGATGCTTTCATATCGTGGTGTTGGAGAAGATTCTTGAGAGTCCCTTGGGCTGCAAGGAGATTAAATCCTAAAGGAAATCAACCCTGAATCCTAAAGGGAATCAACCCTGACTGTTCTTTGAAAGGACAGATCCTGGAGCTCAAATACTTGGGCCACCAAATGAGAAGGCTCCTTGGAGAAGATCGCGATGTTGGGAAAGATGGAAGGCGAAAGGAGAAGAGAGCAGAGGAGGAAGAGATGGTTAGATAGTGTCAACAACACAATGGACATGGGTTTGGGCAAACATGTTCTGACTCGGCCTTCACAGAAGCAAGAAAACCCCCTCTTTATTTACACATTGGGAATTAACTGCATTCACCAACAGAAATCCAGGCAAGAGTCCTGCAAGGAGTTAACTGAAACAATAGTCCTTATCATTATGATAAATGCAAGGCTGTGAGCTCCCAGCCGGGAGGCTGCAAATTAAGTCAGTTCAAACAGAGAAATAGACAAACCTCAGTTCTGTCAAGGCAGTCTTTGTCGCACGAAACACACAAGGAGCAAACTTTCCAGAAATGCAAACGGTTGTCTGCAACAACCAAACCACTCTCTTTTCCTCCTATTTATTCCCCAGTCAGGGAGGGGCCAGTCAGTGTCCATGTTTGTTTTGCTTTCTGAGCCGGCTCTTTGTCCTCCGTTATTCACCTCTCCTATCTGCTCTGCGCATACTTGTATCTGGAACAGGCCCCAGCTGTTCCTCCTCCTCACTGATCTCAGCCTCCAAAGGCAGCTGCCTCTCCGGTGGCTGGAAAATGTCGGACGGCCCTGGCTCTATCTCTGTGTCTGATGCCGAGCACCCATCAGAGCCTTCCCTAGGCTCCAGAACTGGCCTAAGTTCTTCCCCAACCTCCTCATCGTCCGACTCTGCCACCAGCTCTGCTGGCAGCTGGTGGGCCACAACAAAACTCTGGGAGACAGTGGAGGACAGGAGGGCCTGGCGTCAGTGGCAACTGGGTAGGCAGGGGTGGGGCCAGCCAGAGATGGTATTTGTTGGTTCGGTGAACCAGTTAAAATTTCCGCTACCGTTTCGTCTGAACCGGTCCGAACCGGCTGAATACCACCTCTGCCTGGCGTGCTATGGTCCATGGCTCATGAAGAATCGAACATGACTTAGTGAGTGAACAATAGCACCAATGTGAGAATGTGAAGCATTTCAGCCGTAAGGTTGCCGTTCTGTCCATTGTTGTGCCTTGTTAGCAAATAGGCATTAGCGTGAATAAAGGTGTGTAGATTCTGTGCTTGTTGCTGTTGGCTCGGAGAGACTTGTAGTAAATTAGAGTTAGAAATTATGCCATCATACAGTTGTTGGTTTTTAAGTGTCTCAAATGTGCCGGGCTGTGAAATAAAAATAAAAAGGGTCGAATGCAGCTTACCCATCTGGAATTTGGGAAAAAAAAATAAAGCTCCCTGCTGAAATGCATTTATATTCCAATTTTGAATAAAAGAAATTAACGGCGTTTACATTAAGATCAATGCTCCAAACATTTACACAGAGGCAGCGAACGAGACAGTCCTCAAGCCTGATCAAAATTCCTAACAACAAGACTCTCAGGGCAGCAATAAACTTTTATGGTTCCATTTGTGGAAAAGTATTGGGTGATTTTATAGACAAGCACTTGGGTTGCTCCAGTAGGCAGGATTCTCCCCCCATACTTTGCACTTCCTTTACTAAGATATTCGTCCCACTCAGTGGAATGCTCAGCTAGCAAAAATATAACTTGATGTTTGTTTATTAGATAGCAACAAACAGGTAGTCCTCAGTTTACGGCCATAATTGGGATCAGAATTTCCATTGCTAAAGCAGAGGGATTGGGCCTGATTTTACGACCTTTTTTTTTGCCACGGTTGTTAAGCAAAACACTGCGGTTGTTAAATCAATCATGCAGTCATTAAGCAAATGACAAATGAAGAAAGAAAGAGAAAAAGAAAGAAAGAAAGAAAGAGAAAAGAAGAAAAGAAAAGAAAAGAAAAGAAAAGAAAAGAAAAGAAAAGAAAAGAAAGAATGAAGAAGAGCAACTAGGACCGTGATGGTGAACCTATGGCATGCGTGCCACAAGTGGCACATGAAGCCATATCTGTGGGCATGCGAGCGTTGCCCTAGCTCAGCTCCAGCGCACACACACCCGCCGGCCAGCTAATTTTCGGTTCTTCCGGGCCCACTGGAAGTCGGGAAATGGGCCATTTCCGGCCTCCGGAGGACCTCTGGGAGGGTGGGTGGGGAAGGCTATTTTTGCCCTCCCCAGGCTCCAAGAAAGCCTCTGGAGCCTGGGAAGGGCAAAAAATGGGCCTTCTGGGCAAACCGGTAACCTTTTTGCCGTCGCGTGCCAAAAGCAGGGGGAGCGCGGAGAGAAAAGAAGGACTAAGGATGGCATGATAGCAGTCTTCCAGTATTTGAGGGGCTGTCATAAAGAGGAAGGGCTCAATTTATTTTCCAAAGCATCAGAAGGCAAGACAAGAAACAATGAATGGAAACCAATCAAGGAGAGAAGGAACCTGGAACTGAGGAGAAACTTCCTAACACTGAGAACAATTAACCAGTGGAATGTTTCTCCAGTGAAAGTTGTGGGTTTGCTTCATCACTGGCGCGTGATGTTTCCGCGTGACCTTTTTGGCACTCGGCACTCGGTGCCGAATTTATTTATTTATTTATTTATTTATTTATTTATTTATTTATTTATTTATTTATTTATTTATTTATTTAGCGTATGGCTGGTCACACACAGTATTAAAACACTTCATTTTTACAGGTGAAAACAATTAAAACAATTAAAAAAAAGCAGTAAGAAAACCTAAAAGGAAAACAGAAATAACATTTCAGAGTTTAATGTGCCGAAAAGGTTTGTCGTCACTTGTGTGGGGTCTCCTGCTTGGGTGGGGGGTTGGACTAGATGACCTATCTGTATCTTCTCTGTAAAGATAGGTTTGATGCATTTCAGATACACATTCTGCAATCATTCCTGTTTTGGAAAACAGGACCGTCAACTAGCTCTTGAGATAGACTTCCCAACGTAGAAGCCGGGAAGTAGAAATTATTCAAACATTGCAAATACTGATGGAGCTTTTTGCCGTGATCCAACTTCCGACAACGCCGTGTATTACACAACCACAAAAGCATGGCTTCTCCGGGATGGTACCACAGTGTTAGAAATGTTTGTGGTTGGAAGGCTGTCCCCGACATGACTTGGCTATTTTAAATATATCAGCTTTATTTCTTATCGCTGTACCATATTCTTGTTTTAAAGTTTTTACAGGGTATCGTGTGGCATGCATGCATTTTCTTGTACAGCATAGTGAAGTACGCAGCTCAGACATTTCTAGGCTTTTAAAGAGGCTGCTAATCTCTCATTCGTTCTGCTTGTTGATGACAAGTATTTAGGGACTTATTTTATTATGGATGAAATATTACTGCTAGTTGGTTATGGAAACTGACAACTGAGGATTCCAGAGTCCCAACAGCTGGACTAGCAACCCTCTGAAAGCCAAACAGGCGCTTCCCATAATACTAAATTTGGCCAAGCTTGGATTTAATTTCAGGCATCCCCTTAGTGAAATGGATAAGAATCGTCCAACTGATACTTGTCTGACTGAAGGGACCCTCTGGGTTGAGCTTAATTAGGCTTAGTAAGCAAAGAACTCATTCTGTACTTGCTTGACAAGATTATTTTTTATTCTCGTTTGTTGTTAGCCTTCCTGTGAACTGAAAACCACTTCAAAACATTCAACAAAAGTCATCTGAAAGTTTCCGCCTGGTTATGACATTGAAAAGAGAAATAACATATGGGGAAGATTATCACTCTCTCTTGTAGGTTGTGTTGGCTCCAAATCTTTTTGAGTCCAAGCTCCCCATTTCCACCACCATCACCCCGTTTATTTTTCTTCTGGAAAGATAGGTGGTGTAGAACTAAGAGCAAAATAGTCCTTCGAGATCCAGAAGTTTGTATTAAATACGGTGTAATGTGCGCCTGTTTTTCCTAATTATTTTAAAGCCCTGTCTCTGTTTATAAACCCACTTGGGCCAGACTCCAGGTGCTGATAGAGAATTTAAGTCTGCCTTGAAAAGAGGACAACTTTAAAAAAATCATTGGATGCTTATCGGTGGCTTACAGAACAGAACAGAATTACAGAGTTGGAAGGGACCTTGGAGGTCTTCTAGTCCAACCCCCTGCTTAGGTAGGAAACCCTTTATCTTCTTCTTTATCTTTATTTGATTTATATACCACCCTACTCCAGAAGGACTCAGGGCAGTGAACAGCCAAAATAGTAAAAATACTTAAATACAAAATTTAAAACAGAATAAAATTGAATTAAACAATTTGGCCCAGACAAATTAAAACACCCCAATCATTTAAAAACTGATTAAAATTTACATAATTAAAAAAGAGGGAAAAGATTAGGCCAGGCCCGCCTGATGGAATAAAAAGGTCTTGAGAGCGCGGCGGAAGAAGCGCAGATCCGGGATCCTCCATATCTCTGGGGTAGCTCATTCCAGATAGTAGGTGCCTCCACAGAGAAGGCTCTCTCCCTAGGGGCCGCCAGTCTACATTGTTTGGCCGATGGCACCCGGAGGAGCCCCTCTCTATGAGAGCGTACCGGCTGGTGGGTACGCTCTCATAGATATTGGTGGTAGTAGACAGTCCCGTAAGTAACCAGGTCCTAAGCCATGGAGCGCTCTAAAGGTGGTAACCAAAACCTTGAAACCCTACACCACTTCAGACAAATGGTTATCCAATCTCTTCTTAAAAACTTCCAGTGTTGGAGCATTCACAACTTCTGGAGGCAAGTTGTTCCATGGATGAATTGTTCTAACTGTCAGGAAATTTCTCCTTAGTTCTAAGTTGCTTTTCTCCTTGATTAGTTTCCACCCATTGCTTCTTGTCCTACCCTCAGGTGCTTTGGAGAATAGCTTGACTGCCTCTTCTTTGTGGCAGCCCCTGAGATATTGGAAGACTGCTATCATGTCTCCCCTAGTCCTTCTTTTCATCAAACTAGACATACCCAGTTCCTGCAACCGTTCTTCATATGTTTTAGCCTCCAGTCCCCTAATCATCTTCTCTGCACTCTTTCTAAAGTCTCCACATGTTTTTGATATCGTGGCGACCAAAACTGGATGCAGTATTCCAAGTGTGGCCTTCCCATTATACCCCATTTAGATATCAGGCATTATAACGTGGTATTAATGCTTCACATGATCTTGACTCTATCCCTTTGTTTGTGCAGCCTAGAACTGTGTTGGCTTTTTTGCAGTGGTGAAATACAATTTTTTTTTTACTACCGGTTCTGTGGGCGTGGCTTGGTGTGTGTGGCGTGGCTTGGTGGGCATGGCCTGGTCGGCATGGCAGGGGAAGGATACTGCAAAATCTTCATTCCCACTCCACTCCAGGGGAGGGATATTGCAAAATCTCCATTCCTACCCCACTCTGGGGCCAGCCAGAGGTGGTACTCAAAATTTCCGCTACCGGTTCTCCAAACTGCTCAAAATTTCTGCTACCGGTTCTCCAGAATCTATCAGAACCTGCTGGATTTCACCCCTGCTTTTTTGGTAACTGCTGCACACTGCTGGCTCATATTTAATGGTTGTCTACTAGGACTTCAAGATCCCTCTCACAGTTAGTACTATTGAGCAAGGTACCACTTATACTGTACCTGTGCATTTTGTTTTCCTTGCCTAAATGTAGAACCTTACTTTTAGAAGTAAGAAACATTACTTATTTCTGTTACTTACAGAAACACTGTAGATGCAGGATTATCCCAAAGGCACTTTTTCTAAAAAGGCAACTGGATCTTCTTCTTCTTCTTCTTCTTCTTCTTCTTCTTCTTCTTCTTCTTCTTCTTCTTCTTCTTCTTCTTCTTCTTCTTCTTCTTCTTCTTCTTCTTCTTCTTCTTCTTCTTCTTCTTCTTCTATTTGAAACATTTCACTTATCATGTGACCCAGGGGTGCGTTCTACTTACGTTTACTACTGGTTCGCAACGGGAGCGCCTGCGTATGCACAGATCGTCCATTATGACATCCAGGTGGGTAGGCGGAGCCTCCTGCCGCTTTTACTACCGGTTCGCAAGAACCGGACAGAACCGGGAGCAACCCTCCACTGATGTGACCATGGGGATGCTGCAGAGGTCATAAGTGAGAAAAACGATCAGAAGTCTTGCACCGCTGTAACTAGCAAGAATACTAGTCTAGAGGGTCTAGTCCAGTCAGTTGTTAGGACAGCCGTCTCAGGAATCCTGGGAATTCTGGGAGTTGAACTCCACAGGTTGTAAAAGGGCCGCAGTTGCCCATCCCTGCTCTAAGGCACACACACAAACTTGCACCCCCGCGCGCGCGCGCGCGCGCACACACACACACACATATGCAGTATGCACACCCCACACATAAATAGACGCTCCTGGGAATCATGGAATGATTGAAGCTTTAGGTAAGCTATTACTTACAACACTGACAGGCCCTTTCAAAGGAAAAGTTAGATTAGATCTACAGCAATGGCTGGAACGCAGGAAACAAAGAGACGGATTGAACTGTCATTTGGAGAAGGTTGGGAATCCTGAGAAGCAAGGAGGCAAAACTGCATTCATGCATTTGTGGGGGGTTTGTATAGATCTGAGAAATGTTATATGTGTATAGATTCCTAAATATAAATATAATAACTTTATTGTCATTGTACGTGTATGCACAGTATACCCGTACAACAAAATTCACTTAACACCCGAAGACCAGATCCAACACACATAACAATCCCCAAACACACCCCCACCCACCACAAATTCCCCACTCCTAAACCACCCAAACATCCACACAACAGACCAAGTAATGCTGTCCAACAGCTCACTGATGGTGGCCCTTTAGTTCATTGTTGAGTGCAATTATAGCTCTGTGATAAAAACTATTTAGAAAACTATTCCTGCCTTTTATGCTGGTGGAACAGCAAGCCAAAAGGTGAGGTTTGGAGAAAGCAAGTTGATTCAAAGGGGGGTGGGGGAGGAGGTGGGATCAGAAAGAGAAAGGAAGAGTTGAAAAGTAACAGAGTTGGAAGGGACCTTGGAGGTCATCTAGTCCAACCCCCTGCTCACACAGGAGACCTGTACTAGGGATTCGAACCGCTGAACTGCCGACCTTTCTGATCGACGAGCTCAGTGTCTTAGCCGCTGAGCCACCTAGTCAGGGTGCCTTTCACCCATAAGGAGAATCTCTAGGCATGGAGAAATACAGACCTTTGCTAGAATTGATCACACCTCTGTGTGGGTCACCACAACATCTGTGGGCCTCTTTACACTTCAGAGATTTTATATGTTTGAACCTGCTGTCATCTTTAAGTGGCCTGTCCCTTTGCTAGTGGCTTTGAATCTGTTCAAAGATCAGTGACCATAATAATAAGAACTTACTCTGCTGACTCTGTGTTAGTTGTTTTATCGTTTTAGGATGGTAGATAAAGATAAAGGAGTCCCTGCGGATTTTTACTCCACTAGTCATGTCCGACTCCAGGGAAAGGTGCTGATCTATGTTTCAAGACTGTTGAGCCAATGCTGTCCAAAGACATTTCTGCAGCCATGTGGCCAGTATGATGTCATGGAGCTCTATTACCTTTCCACTGAAATGGTACCTATTTATCTACTTGCATTTGCATGCTTTCAAAAATGCTAGATTGGCAGGAGGTGGGACGAGGATGGGAACTCACCCCATCGAGGGGTGCTCGGGTCTTGAACCTGGGCTGCCGATGTTCAAGCTGATGAGTCTGGCGTCTTAAGCCCTGAGCCTTTTTAGGATTGTAAGCAGCATAGAAATTGACTAAATCAATGCATATGTTGGAATGTGTGGGAAGTATTTCAAAAGAAAACACAAGTCATCCCTGTATCTGCTTCTGGAGAACTGGTTTTCTAGGAGGAAGAACATAACATAGCCTAAAGTCATCTGATTCATGATCTCATTAAGAAAGGGGAAGAAAAAAAAGAATTCCATAAGAAGAAAAGTAAAGAGAGAAGATGGGTCATTGGGAAGAGATCTGTTTGAGTAGGATTGGAAAAAGAGAGAGGGAGAAAGTGAGAGAGATGTCAAAAGAGAGACAGACGGAGGGAGGGAGAGACGGAGGGAGAGAGACAAGGGGAGAGAGGGAGAGAGGGAGAGGGAGAGGGAGGGAGAGAGAAGGAGAGAGGGAAAGGGAGAGAGAGGGAGAGGGAGGGAGAGGGAGGGAGAGATGGCGGGAGAGAGGGAGAGGGAGAGAGACAGGGAGGGAGAGGGAAAGGGAGAGGGAGGGAGAGAGAGGGAGGGAGAGAGACAGATGGAGAGGGAGTGGGGGGGAGGGAGAGAGACAGAGGGAGAGAGGGAGAGAGGGAGAGACATGGAGGGAGACGGAGGGAGAGAGAGATGGAGGGGGAGAGGGAGAGAGAGATGGAGGGAGAGAGTGAGGGAGAGAGATGGAAGGAAAGAGGGTTAGGGAGGAAGGGAGAGAGAGAGACGGAGGGGAGAGAGGGAGAGGAAGGAAAGTGGATTTGAAGACGTGAGCAGAATCTTTGGCTGCACGTCTTGAGTTTACTTGGATGGATTTTCTTGGGTTTTGTTAGAAATAATTCAAATTAAGCTTTGCATTGGGACATAATAAACATTACGAGTTAGCTTAGTGTGCTAGATTCACTCCCTGCACGTAGGAGGAACAGCCCCCCAAAAAACATTCTTATTTTGCAGAATCCCGGTTGTTTGAAACATGCAGGTAAGATGTTTAAAGCTGAAAATACGTTGTCCAAATCAATTTAAAAAGAAAAGAAAAGAAAAGAAAACAAGCTGCAAAATGTGATGGAGTTGGGAACATATTTTAAAACATATCCTGTTTGAAAGTATGGTGGGAAAATACGTTAACAACGGAATGTGCTCCATTGTCTTGTGTTCCTCAGAGTTAGAGAAATGAGCTGCCAGCATGTGATTTTATCATTCTTGCTAACTGACCCTTCTGCTAAAAGTTTAATAGGGGATAAATTCACATGTGAATTTATAATCCTCTCTGTTGTACCAGAAGGATTCTTTAACAAAGCAGCAACAAAGAGCATCTTAGATAGCTTGATTCTTGTTTGGGGGATTTTGGTCTCCTCCTCCTCCTCTTCCTTTACAGATTTAGTGGGTTAACTAGTTCCTTTCTAGAGGAGTCAGGCCGGACAGTTTTCTTGGCTTCCCAGTTGAAGCAATCGGCAGCAGGGACACTAAAACTGTTAAAAATCCTGTAGCATTAAGAGAGGTTATATACTAGGGTTTAAATCAGTGGTGAAATCTAAAATTTGTTACTACTGGTTCTGTGGGCATGGCTTGGTGAGGGGGGGGGTAATGTGACTGGGTGGGCATGGCCAATTTTTTTTTTTTACTTTTAAAACCATTTTTTACATGTAAAACCATGTAAAAAAAAATGCTTTCAAAAGGCTCTGGCGATCCCAGGTGAGTTGCCTGATCGACAGGCAACTTAGCTGGGATCGTCAGAGCTTGGCTTGTCAGAGGCATTTAAAAGAAAAAAAGCCTCTGATGATCGCGTGGCTCAGCTGGGCATGGGGGGCAGGGGCAGGGATTTTTGCTACCGGTTCTCTGAACTGCCTGCCGCCATCACTACCTACTCGCCCGAGCCGGTCCGAACCAGGAGCATTTCACCCCTGGTTTAAATATATGACAGCAAGATGTCTGTCTGTCTGTCTTTCTGTCTGTTTCTCTACCTCTACCTCTGCCTCTGCCTCTATCTCTATTCTTTCTCCCTCCCTCCCTCCCTTTTTATTTCTCTTTCTCTTTCTCTTTCTCTTTCTCTTTCTCTTTCTCTTTCTCTTTCTCTTTCTCTTTCTCTTTCTCTTTCTCTTTCTTCTCTTTCTCTTTCTCTTTCTCTTTCTCTTTCTCTCTCTCTCTCTCTCTCTTTCTCTTTCTCTTTCTCTTTCTCTTTCTCTTTCTCTTTCTCTTTCTCTCTATCTCTCTATCTCTCTATCGAGGGGTGAAATTTACTTACCTTCCCTACCGGTTCGCCAATGTGCGTACGATGCACACTCTCTAGCTCCACTTGCATGCGCTGTCATCTGCACATGCGCAAAGCCTTCTGCACATGCTCAGGCTTAAAATGTCGCAAAAAGTGACGTCATAACATCCGTGCGGGTGGGCGGAGTCTCCTGCAGCCACTGCTTCTGGTTTGCCCAAGCCGGATAGAACCGGCTAGATTTCATCCCCCCCCTCTCCTATACGCAAACAACACACACACATAATTGTAATGCACACACATGCAGGCATGATTATTAAGTATTTGATTTGTGTAGCCGCCCATCTCACCTAAGTGACTGTCAGCGGGTCACAGCAGATAAAAACAATTCAACGAAAATAATTTGAAAAGCCAGGGCACAAACATATAAAAACACCCACAATCCATTTAAAACAGAAAATCATGACCGCTGTCAGAATGTGTCCTTACAGGAGGAGATCAGCAGAGCCATTGTAAGTGTTCCCCACCATTACTGGGCCTCCAGCCTTGGCAGCAGAGCTTCAAAAATTTTAGCAAGGGGTTCTCTGCCCAGTTGCTGGGTGGGCATGGCCATGGTGGGTGTGGCCTAGTCGGCCTCCTGCACCATGGCGGGGGGGGGGAAGGAGGCGTTTTTGCCCTCCCTGGGCTCCAGAGGCTTTCCTTGAGCCTCTGGGAGGGCAAAAACAGCCTCCCCAGGCTCCAGAAGCCTTCCAGAGGCCCACTGGAGGCCGGAAATGGCCCCATTTCAAGCATTCCTGTTTTTCACCCTCCCTGAACCTCTGCATGTGCCCTGCCCTTACCTACATCTAAAACGGGCCATGTCGGGACTTCTGGGATGGGTGGGGTGGGCAGGGCAGGGCCAGCCAGGAATGGGATTTGGGGGTTCTCTGAACTGCACAGAATCTTAGCTAGAGGTTCTCCTGAACCACTGTGAACCCCCAGCAGCAGAGAATGCCATTGTAGAAAAGGCTCTCTTCCAGGGTCTCATCAGATGCTTGTCCTGCAGTTCCTGATGGGACAGATAGTTGTAATGATCTCCATGCCATATAGGGCTTCATAGGTCATAATCAGCATCTTGAATTGAACCCAGAAATAAACTGATCACTAGTGCAACTTGTGGAGCAGAGATGTAACGTGGGCTGATTGAGGAATGCGCATAAATCCCTACACCACCATATTCTGTACATCAAGTAATCCATTTGAGAGGCGATCAGGTATTATTGAATGTGTGAACGACCTTGGGGGGAAGGGATGTTGCCTAGGAAACAATTAAAAAAAAGAAAAGAAAGGCAGGAGTCTCCAGTGGATTATCACACCCAAGAGAACTTAGAAGATATTTACAATAACTTCTAGTATTAAATCAATACTCTGTTCATTAATTAACTGGAAGGCTATGAGAATTGATGGAATACTTACAGAAATGTGGCAAGGACCCAGCCAGGAACTGAAAAAGAATTAGTAAACCTTGGAACCAAACTATGCCAGCAAATCTGGAGAATGACACAGCGGCCAAGAGATTGGAAGAAGTCAAAATGCACCATTTGGGTAGAGTGGCAACGATATGTCAATCCAAATCATGCAGATAGTGGTTTTCCTTGCGATATCCTATGTTTATGAAAGTTGAACTTTGAAGAAGCAAGGATAGGTGCCACGAAACTTTGGTGTTGGAGAAGACCTCTTAGAAGATCAAGTGAGGTACAATCAAGATCAAGGAGGTACTAATACCACTCTATAAAGCCTTAGTATAACCACATCTAGAGTACGGCATCCAGTTTTGGTCATCACACTATAAAAAAGATATTGAGATGCTAGAAAAAGTGCAGAGAAGAGCAACCAAGATGATTAGGGGACTGGAGGCTAAAACATATGAAGAACGGTTACAGGAACTGGGCATGGCTAGTCTAGTGAAGAGAAGGACCAGGGGAGACATGACAGCAGTGTTGCAATATTTGAGGGGCTGCCACAGAGAGGAAGGGATCAAGCTATTTTCCAAGGCACCCGAAGGCCAGACAAGGAATAATGGATGGAAACTGACCAAGGAGAGATTCAACCCAGAAATAAGGAGAAATTTTCTGACAGTGAGAACAATCAACCCATGGAACAGAGGTTGCCTTCAGAAGTTGTGGGAGCTTCATCACTGGAGGCTTTCAAGAAGAGACTGGACTGCCATCTGTCAGAAATGGTGTAGGGTCTCCTGCATGGGTGGGGGGTTGGACTAAATGACCCACAAGGTCCCTTCCAACTCTGTTAATCTGTTAAGAACATGGACGGTCAGGAAAAATAGAAACAAAAACAAACGACTCGTAGTATAAACCAACCCAGACTTCTCACTTGAGGCACACATTACCAGGTTCAAATGTTCATATTTTGAACATATTATGCAAAAGCAAGGTCCCTTGAGATGTTTATAATGCCAGAAAGAGAAAAAGAAAATCGGTAACAAGGTGGAAGGACAGTGGCAATGAGTGCATTTTTGGAAGACCTGAAGCGGGCCATACCATCTTGGAGAAGGTCTATTTTTGTTGTTGCTGAAAGCTGGCTCCCTATCCATAAATCAAAACCGAACCTGAATAGTTCTTCAGTGCTTGATGTAATGGTCATTAATGCGAGGACCAGTCATCAGTCACTTTTTTTCAGTGCCATTCAAATGATTTCTAAATAAAGGGTTGTAAGTTGAAGGTTACCTGCAGTGTTACTGTTTTGTCCTACCTGGATGCTTTGAAAAATTGAAGGCAATTGGAAACAAGGTTGATAGATAAGGTAGCTCTGTAGAATTTACTGGTGACACAAACAGGAGCTTCCCGAAAAATATGACTCCAATCAACTCTGATGAAATTACATTGATTGGGTCACAAAGAGTTGAAAGCAATTGGAAGCGACCAATAAGAGGTGAGATTCCTAAAGCTTATCCTTGTTCTGACCTAGGCTTCCTGATACAGTAAAAGCACACAATGAGTCCCAAAAAACCTCTTTTTATTTCAACCGCTGTGAATTCTGCTCATTCAGAGCCTGTTTGTTAAGGATATTGTTGTTGTGTTACCAACCAGCAGAGTGTAGAGTACAGAGAATTTACTGGTGACACAAACACAAACATTGCTGAGAACAATGAATAAGAGATGTGCAAACAGGTTTATCAAAAGTTTACTTTATAGTGAAAAAACAATCTCATAGTCTTTAAATCAACCCAAGTCTTTGTCAGTTAAATCAGTCCAGTGATACAACAATCTTCTTACCACACAAACAGTAGTTGGTTAGAATAACAAACTCACTCTGGTTCACAAACCATGATGGTAGCAGATCCATCCAACGATGATAGCACAATGGATAGCAACTCCACACACAATGGTAGCATATCATCAACTGAATACGTTACAGTACCTTTCTTAAATACGTTTACAACTAGTGATTATCTTATTACAGCATGACTCAGCATTACAATGAATCAGCAGGAAAACTTTAAAGTCACACAATACATATTCATATTAAAGTCAGAGAACACATATATTGCCTGGACAACTTGTTAGGCTCAAACCATATCCTAACACTGTTTATTCTCAATCTGTTCATTCACAGATGAGTCCCAAATAGTTTGTATAAAGAGTCCGACAGAAGTCTGTCACAGTTCTTCAGGATAAGGCTGATACACACCCACCTTTATCTCCCTTGACACACTGCCAAGATCTAATTGGCAATTAACTTTGCAAGGCCACACGGAACAGAGTCAACACGGAGCTGCAGTCTTGAAACCAGCCAGCACGAACAATAGTTGCTTCCTGCAAAGGCCCACGTGCCTTTGCTCCTCCTTTATGTCTTATGGGAGGGGCCAATCATCTTGAAGTCCTACTCCCGAGTTGTCCCTTTTGTCTTAACTGTTCTTGCCTTCTGACAGCTCTGCGCATGCGCGCACTGGGAACAGGTTCCTCCTGTTCCTCTGCTTTGCTGATGTCCGACTCTGGAGGCTCTGGAGTCTGAACATAACTCCCAGATTGCCCTGGCCCCATCTCTGCCTCCGATGCAGAGTCCTCATCCGAGCCTTCCCCAGACTCCAGGACTGGCCCATGTTCCTCCCCAGCCTCCTCACCATCCGACTCTGCTGCCAGCTCCGCAGGCTGTCGGTGGACCACAGCAATCCTGTCCTGTCCTGTCATATCCTGTCCTACCCTACTGCCAGGGTTCCCACCGATGCCCTAATTAAATCATGAGTCTCAAACCAAGCTTCAAAAGAAATCCAGTTATTTATTAGGAACTTCACGTTGGCACGAACCAAGTGAAGCCAACTCTGACCTCACTTAATTTGCGCCTTGGCTCAGACCCTGTTTCCCCCTCCCCCTAAGGTGTCACATTCCCCAGTGAAGCAATTTCCTGGGTTGTAGAAGTCACTCCCTCTGGTCACTGTGGGTTACCCTGGAAATGACCTTGATGTTGCCGGCTGGAATGTGCTTTGTTTTGATTGAAATGCAAGTTCCTTGATGCAGCTGCGAGGCTCAATTCCTCATCCCCCTGCCTATGGAAACTAGAGAGCAGGTCAGGAATGCTTCACAAGTTGACACCTACCCTACCCTACCGTATCCTACCTTACCCTACCTACCCTACCCTACCCTACCCTACCCTATCCATCTATTTTTTTTTGTATCATGAATGTATGAGCGCATATACTCCAGCACATTTTAGCATTTCTAGCTCATTCAAAAGCAGTTGTCAATGAAGTATAGAGTGGGATTGAAATGAGAAAAAAAAAAATCAAGGCTGAGGATTGTCCTGTGTATCATACATTAATGCTCATTCCTTTCTATTTTTTTATCTGACCAATATGTGTATTCCTGCCTGTTCCTTCAGAGAGTATTATATATGAGTCCTGGGTTTCATATCACATTGTTTTAATTACACTCTAAAAACATTGGCTTTGTCTGTATTATGTGGGGCCTTGGCTAAAAAAGCAGGAATTTTTTTTTTTCATGTCATCTTGGATTCTGATGCACTAAGTTCCGGACTGTTTAAATTCATGCTGGTGGGTGGGGGCAATGAGTCCCTTTCAGGCTTTTAAATTGAGAGTTTTGTCAAAGGCAATGACCTTAAGATTGCCCAAGTCCTCAGCAGCTGAACAAGATACAAGGCACTTTTCATAATTGTACATAAAATAACAGGGCTTTTAGTTAAGATCTTTAAAGACTGGCTTGGCAATCCTGAGGGATGCTCACAGCAGCTTGCAATAAACCAATAACCATAAAACCCACAATAACACCAAAAGTGGAAATGCCATAAAAATGTAATACAACGAAACCGTCAGGAACAAAAATGACTGGTTGATATCAAAAGCCCGGCCAGGTCTTGAAGCGAAGAGTCTCGAGATCCAGAGGTTGGATTGAAATTCACAGAGCCATGGAAGGTCTTGAGAAGTTCTGCTGATTGCAACGGATTTCGTCTCTGCAGAGCTGACACTAGGAGCATAGTATAGAGCTGTGATGGCGAACCTATGGCATGAGTGCCAGAGATGGCACGCAGAGCCCTCTCTGTGGGTATGCGCGCCGTCGCCAGCTGCTCTTCTGGTTTCCGGCGTGCATGCTCACCAACCAGCTGATCTTCGCATGCCCCGAAGCACTGGAAACCTGAAGACCAGCTGGCCGGTGCGCACATGGGTTTCCGGCGCTCCGGTGTGAACAAAAACCAGCTGGCCAGCGTACATGCATGCTCCGGAAACCCAAAGACCAGCTGGCCAGCACATATGCGTGCTCCGGAAACTCAAAGATCAGCTGGACGGCATGTGGATACACAGCAGCCAGCTGGTTTTTGGGTTTCTGGCACTCCGGCACGCACACCTGTTCCAGTTTGGGCACTCAGTGCTGAAAAGGTTCGCCATCACTGGTATAGAGCCCAGAAGCACCCTCTCTGGACTCTGGAGAGAATATTCCAAAATTGTAAAGCTTTCTATTTGCATTTCTGCTCCATCATGGAACTTATTTATTTATCTGTTATGGAGCTTAGTTATGGAGTAAGGTTCTGAACTTAGGCAAGAAGAACCAAATGCACAGGTATAGAGTAGACCAGGGGTGTCAATCTCAATTTCATTGAGGGCTGCATCAGGGTTGTGTTTGACCTTGGGAGGGCTGGTGTGTGTGTGGGTGTGGCTGGGGGTGTGGCCAGGATGGGCATGACCAACTTGACATCACTCATCAAGGCTCCATTTTTGGCTGCGATGGCCTCCTGCAGCCCTTTGCCAGAGAAAATGGAGCTCAGGGAGGTCACGCATGGCCCGCCTGCACTCCGTTTCTGCTGGCAGTGGGCTGCAGGAGGCTGTCGCGGCTGAAAACGGAGCTCAGGTGGCTCACGTGCGGCTTTCCCCGAGCTCCATTTTTGTTGGCAGAGGGCTGTAGGAGGCCGTTGCGGCTGAAAATGGAGCCCAGGCGGTCTGCGTGTGGCCCAGTTCTAAACAAACAGACTTTATTAGAACAGCTGAGAACTCATTCTCAGTGTAGTCCAAACTAATTCAAAACAAATTCTTCATAACACAATTCTTCAGCCTTATCACCAACCTTGGTCTACTGTGGCAAACTGTCAAAGGCTTTTCTTGGCAAAAGTTCAGAAACAGAGTCGTCCTCTTTGCTTTAGCTGCTCTTGCCTTCTGGCAGCTCTTCTCATGCGTGCACTAAGAACAGGCTCCTCCTGTTCCTCTGCCTCTCTACTGTCAGCCTCTGGAGGCTCCGGAGTCCGCACATCACTCCCAGATGGCTCTCTACTGTCAGCCTCTGGAGGCTCCAGAGTCCGCACATCACTCCCAGATGGCCCTGGTGTTCTGTCCCCCTTCCTCACACAGGCAAACATAATACCAAGCACGCCTGCCAATTTTTTATTAGGTAAACAGATTAGAATTCCTGGCAGACCAAGGTTTTGGCAGCAAACTGCCGAATGCCTGCCAAGACCGTTTTCACTTCAGTCCGTTCCAGGAGCCACAAATTATCCACGAGACAAGAGTTTAGTCAATGTTCAGTCCAAAATATATCCAAGCCGAATTTCAGAGATCACGATGTGACTTTTTTAACTTTGTCCGTCACAAAGCCTGAAGAGCAATCCCACCCACTTTTATTCCTGGTGGGGCGTGCTCAGTGACTCAGCTCAATCTCTGCCCTCCCACGCCTCTTCCGTTGCTGCGCACGCTTCTCCCTCCGACGCTGCCTGGGATCAAGCCAGGATTCATCATCCTCACTCCCTATCAATTGGTGCTCTGATATGCCTTCCTCCTGGCACATCCCAGGCTGTTCCTCCTGGCTTTCGGATGGAACCTGAGGCACTGCCAGAAAGGAGGGTCGTGGAGAGGGAGGCCTTGTCAGTTCCTCTCCATCACCTTCTGAGTCCTCTTCCTCTGTTAGGACAGGCTCGGGAGTCGGGGTCACAACACCTGGCCCCATCTCTGCCTCCGACGTAGAGCCCTCATCCGGGCCTTCCCCAGCCTCCAGGACTGGCCCATGTTCTTCCTCAGCCTCCTCACTGTCCGACTCCGCTGCCAGCTCCGCAGGCTGCTGGCTGATCACAACAATGGCAAGAATTCAGAATTTTTATGTAAGTCCTGAAAGAGACTGAGTGTAGTGTACGGGTAGCCCTCTCTAAGTAGTTTACAGAGTCAGCATACTCTGTCAGCACCCAACAATCTGGCTCCTCATTCTACCGACCTCAGAAGGATGGAAGGCTGAGTCAACTTTGAGCCGGTGAGACTTGAACTACCGAACTGCTGGCAGTCAGCAGAATTAGCCTGCAGTACTGCATTCTAACCACTGTGCCACCATGGCTTTTAGGTAATAAATGTGTACTTTGCAAATTGTCATTAAACTGTTCAAGAAGAAGACCCATGCATTCATGTTGCATTTGATATACGAATACTGAAAAAAGTGACTTATGGACTGGTGCTTGTTCTTATAACTGTCGCTATCCCCACAGTCGCATGATCAATATCCAGGCATTTGACAACCTGCGCATATTTATTTATGACTGTTGCAGGGTCCCCAGCAGAAGTGGGCTTCACATACTGCAGCAACTGGTTCTCCCAGCACCGGAAATGTGAGCATGTGCCATCCGTGCATGCGTGCAGCATCACAAAATACGGCAATTCGCTCGCACCCACCATCTGCACATGGGTGCGGCATCAAAAACACAGCAATATAGGACAGGATTGCACCAGGGTCCCACCCGCAGGTGGCCACTACCAGTTCGTTCGAACTGGTCCAAACCGGCTGACTACCACCTCTGGTCCTCAGGTCATGTGATCACCATTTGGGACCTTCCCAAACCAGCTTGTGATCAGCAAAGTCTTAACGATTGCAATGATTCATTTCACGACCACAGCCAAAAGGTAGCAAAATCAGACAGGATTCCCTTAACAACCGCTTTGCTTAGCATTGAAATTTCTGCTCCCAGTTACGGTTGCAAGTCAAGGACTACCTGTGCTATGAATGGCTAAGCAGTTGAATCTCTCTTCTGGTCTATTGAAATCTATTTTCCCAGTGTTTGGATTCTTTTGTATAAATATTATTTATTGTTTTAGATCACAAATTCCATTTCTGTGTGGAACAGTGTGTTTTCTAGGTGTCCAAAGTGTTGAAATATAAACATCATCATCATCATTATAATCATATACATATAAACATATATGCAATAATATACTATCTTCCATTATAGTATCAATTATATAACCATCAAAATATTTACTCATAGTTTTTCTTTCTCATGTAATCCATATTTCACATAAATCCACTCTTCTAACCTCTGTATCCATCGACTAACCATTTGTAGAATAGTTCCCATATTATAAAATATCCCAAACCTTCTTTTTCTTTGATTTTTAGAGTTAACTATTCCATTTCTGCACGTTTCAGAATTTTTTTTTTTTTTTGATTTGGATTCTATTTGCTAAATTGACTCTGCAAGTATTTCTTCCTTCTTAAAATAATAAAAAGGGCGTTTCTGCTTTTCCCTTAACTGTAGCTGATGAATTATGAATACCTTGCCACTTAAATTCTCCCGAGTCTGTGAGTTTTGCTTTAATGCCAAGAGTAATGTTAATATATTGGTCGGTAATAGGAAATTATTACCGGTCCTACCTGACTTAAAAGGGTTTCCTTGGCCCTTCAGGTGCAAACTCTTCTGATTCTCAGAAGAGGCGAATTCAGCATTTTCCCCTACTCTCCATCAGCAACCCTTTTCTTGCACATAACAGCTAGGGGGGTTTCTGAAATTTGTTTTTATTTTATTTATTTATTTAGTTTGTCAAACATGTAAGAGATAACAGGAATAAGTATAAACATGGATATTAATACAGGAAATGGGAACGAATAAATGGAGGACAGTAGGACAGGGATGGAAGGCAGGGGTGAAATCCAGCAGGTTCTGACAGGTTCTGGAGAACCGGTAGCGGAAATTTGGAGCAGTTCGGAGAACTGGCAAATACCATCTCTGGCTGGCCGCAGAGTGGGGTGGGAATGGAGATTTTGCAATATCCTTCCCCCAGGAGTGGGGAGGGAATGGAGATTTTGCAGTATCCTTCCTCTGCCACGCCCACCAAGCCACACCACACCACGCCCGCCAAACCACTCCCACAGAACCGGTAGTAAAAATTTTTGGATTTTACCGCTGACGGAAGGCACGCTGGTCCGCTTATGTACGCCCCTTACAGACTTCTTAGGAATGGGGTGAGGTCAACAGTAGACAGTTTAAGGTTAAAGTTTTGGGGGTTTGAGAATGTAACAACGGAGTCAGGTAGTGCATTCCAGGCACTGACCATTCTGTTGCTGAAGTCATATTTTCTGCAATCGAGTTTAGAGCGGTTTACCATCTATTGTGTACTTGTGTATTATTGCTGTTGAAGCTGAAGTAGACATTGACAGGTAGTACGTTGTAGCAGATAATTTTGTGTACTACACTTAGGTCAGACCGTAGGCGGCATAGTTCTAGGTTGTCCAAGTCAAAAATTTCAAGCCTCGTGGCATAAGGTATTCTGTTGTGAGCAGAGGCGTGGAGGACTCTTCTCGTGAAATATCGCTGGACTCACTTAATTAATGTTCAATATGCAGTGCGGGTTCCAGGCAGACGAGTTGTATTCGAGAATTGGTCTAGCAAAGGTTTTGTATGCCTTAGTCTGCAGTACAATGTTACCAGAGAAGAAGCTTCGCAAGATTAGGTTAACAACTCTTAATGCCTTTTTGGCAATGCTGTTACAGTGACCTCTGGTGCTTAGATCATTTGAGATGAGTACTCCAAGGTCCTTGACAGAGTGAGGGTCGTCTACGAACTCATAACCACCCAGCTTGTATTTGGTGTTCTGATTTTTTTTTTTTTTGCCAATGTGAAAGACGGAGCATTTGTGGATTGAGATTTGTTGTTTGACCATTCTGACACATAGTCAAGATTGCTTTGTAGGGCAGCAGCATTGTCGGTGGTGTTGAATAGTTTTACATCATCAGCGAAGAGGACGCAGTTGTTTATAATATGATTGCAAATGTCATTTATGTAAAGTATAAAATTGCCACAACACAATGTTCCCTATCAGCATGTCAAGCCTGTGCAGGCTCTGAACCTTTTAGGCTGTATTTTCTCCCCACCCCAAAGTTAAGCACCGGTTACTTAGCTAGCTCTAACTAATTTTAGAATGGAAGATGAAACTTTGCTGGAGTGCTGCTTGGGGTCTGCTTTTTAATCCTGATCTGTTTAATGTTTGCCTTCTGACATTCTAGGCCAGACGTCACTTTAATGGTATGTGTGGCGATAAAGCCAATAAGCTGTCAAGATGATTGATAATCTAAGCATTATAGCAATATGACTTTCCTGTTCTCTTTTGGGCTTCAGATGATGGTTTCCAAATTGAATTCTTATAGCGGTGCGGCTATATTCTCTAAACACAGGATTTCAGGAGGGGAGGCTGTTTGGTTAAAGGCAAAGCTTTAGATCTGCCCCTGCCTCCCTCCTGCATAAAATAAATCTTTTAATTTTGGAAACTCCCAGAGGGAGGAAGTTGCTCGTTTCAAATTTTAATATGGTCTGGCTGGATACCATGATGGTGGTGAGTGATCATCATAATCACTTGGTTGGGTTTATCCTGAGGACTGTTGTTCATTTTATCTCCATAATAACAACCCTTGAAGTAGGTTGAGTTGAAAAAAAAAAATGACTGGGCTAAAATATAGAATATGTAGAATACTATTTGGCCAAGTGTCATTAGACACAAGAGCAATTTGTCTCCGGTGCAGAAATTCTTGAGTGTATCACTGAGCTTTTATAATGGAGGATGAAGCTGAGTTTTGGTCTTCCTAATCCTAACCCATCATACCCTATAGAGCTTTCTAGATAAAGGCCAATACCTTGAATTGGACCCGGAAGCAAACTGGTACCCATTGCAGTTCACGGAGCAAGGGTGCCTTCCTTGGACACCCAGTAGACCACATCTGGAATTCTGCATCCAGTTTTGATCACCACATTATAAAAAACGATGTTGAGACTTTGGAAAGAGTGCAAAGAAGAGCAACTAAGACGATTAAGAGCCTGGGGACTAAAACATATGAAGAACGGTTGCAGGAATTTGGTATGGCTAGTCTAGAGAAAAGAAGGACTAGGAAGGACATGATAGCAGTATTCCAGTATTTGAGGGGCTGCCACAAAGAAGAGAGGGGTCAACTTATTATCCAAAGCACCAGAAGACAAGACAAGAAGCAATGGATGGAAACTAATCAAGCAGAGAAGCAACCTAGAACTAAGGAGAAATTTCCTAACAGTGAGGACAATCAACCAGTGAAACAGCTTGCCTGCAGAAGTTGTGGGTGCTTCATCACTGGAGGTTATTAAGAAGAGACTGGACAGCCACTTGTCTGGAATGGTATAGAGCAGGGGTGCCAAACTCAAGGCCCTTGGATCTGATCTGACCCACAGGGGTGCTTAGATCTGGGCCATGGGGCTGCCCTGGAAACAGCAAAGGACTGGCCCGTGGTGCCTCTGCCAGCGAAAATGGAGCTTGGGAGGGCCGCATATGCGAGACCCTCCCGAGCTCTGTTTTCACTGGCAGAGGGTTGCAGGAAGCTGTCGCAGCTGAAAATGGAGCTCGGGAGCCTGTTTTCGCTGGCAGAGCGCTCGGGCCATGACAGGCACCCCCGACATGAGTAACTTCAAGCTGGCCACGCCCCCCCAGCCCCCCTGAGGTCAAACACAACCCTGATGCGGCCCTCAATGAAATTGAGTTTGACACCCCTGAAATATGGGAAGGAGCATACTGCTTCCTTTTCGCCTTTCAGCCCCAATCCAGGACCGGTTCGCAAGAACTGGTAGTAAAACCAGCGGGAGGCCCCTGCCCAGCGATCTGCGCATGCGATCCTGTTGCGAACCGGTGGTAAAGGTAAGTAGAACCCACCCCTGATATATATATGCAAGTCTTGGTGTATTCGGGTCTTTTCCCGTATAAGATTGAGAGCACTTTGGCAACGTTTCGACAGAATCTCATCTGCCATCATCAGGCTTATGCAAGGGGTCTTCTGCAGCCTGATGATGGCAGATGAGATTCTGTCGAAACGTTGCCAAAGTGCTCTCAATCTTATACGGGAAAAGACCCGAATACACCAAGACTTGCATACCTGTACCAGTGAAAATCTACGAATATATCTATATCTATCTATATCTATATCTATATCTATATCTATATCTATATCTATATCTATATCTATATCTATATCTATATCTATATCTATATCTATCTATCTATCTATCTATCTATCTATCTATCTATCTATCTATCTATCTATCTATCTACACACACACACACACACACACACAATGTATGTATATATGTATGTATATGTATTTCTCTTTAGCCAGGTTCTTCCTATATAAACCAAGATTTTTATGCAGTCCTAGTTCAGTGAAATCACAATCCACTAGTTTCTAGGCTTTTTTTCAGGCAGCCAGCAAGCACCCTGCTGCCCATTGGGAGACTAAGGAGACTTGTGTGTGTATGTATGTATGTATGTATGTATGTATGCATATATGCATATATGTATATATAGAGAGAGAGGGGGGAAGAGGGGGGAGGGGGAGGGAGAGAGAGGGAGGGAGGGAAGGAAGGAGAGAGAGAGAGAGAGAGAGAGAGAGAGAGAGAGAGAGAGAGAGAAGCTGTTGAAGGTTCATTTGTTTCTGCGTGCACAGTTGTTGTTTCCAGTCACAAGGCATATTTTAACTAGTTCAGACTGTCTAGGATCTGCTTAGGTAGCCTGATTTCCCCCCTGTGTGTTTCTTTGTAGGCAAAATGAGAAGAGATCATCAGGTTTGATGAGTGGGCAGAACTGGATATGGACTTCTTGCAACTAATAGCTTCTCTTCATTGACTCAATTTGTACTCTGTGCCTGTTTTCTCCTCCCCCCCCCCCCACAGCAGCCGTGCTTTTAGCTGACGGAGATATAGCTCAGCGTAGACTATTACTTCAACCATTTTGCCCCAGGAAAAGCATTAGTAATTTATAAATAAAATAGGAGAAGTCCAACATAGGTTTATTGACAACAATTGCACTATTAATGTTAGGCAAGCAGTTTGAAGTTGAATTAGGTATATCTACTGATTTACGAACTGCTGTTCTTCCTACCCAAAAGAGATCATTTGAGCCTTGAGTAGTAACTCATCCTTATCAAATTTATTAAGTAGCAAGAATAAACCAAAGTCTGGCAAAGGTTGGCAACCAGCCTAGAAAACAAAATACGATAAGACTTTTCCAAAAATGCTCTGATGATAATTACAAGTTGTTTCCAGCAAGAAACTTACTAAAGGCGTGTGACTTAAATAGGCTAAGGGAGTGGCCAATTATCCTCAAGCCTTACTCTCAAGGAGACCTCCTCCTCCTGAGTAGCCACTCCTGTCTTCTGGCAGCCCTGCGTGCTCGAGCATTGAGGAGAGGCTCTTCCACTTCGCTGTCTCCACTTGAAGGAACCTCTGGAGGTTCTGAAGGCCCTGGCTGAGTCTCTGCCTCTGGCACCACATCCTCTTCAGCCTCCTTGCTGTCCAACACAAGCGCCAGCTATGCAGGCTGCTGGCGCGACACCACACCAGCCTCCTCATCGTCGGGATCAGCCATGATCTGCGCAGGCCGCTGGCGGGCCACAACACTTGGGTCCCTCTCTAGCCCTATAATTCTATGATTCTCCCTTTCAGAGTTGCAGCTTTTGGAAGCTGGATGCAGTTGCTTTAAAGACTATCTTTGTTTGCCTGGATGATGTGTCTATTCACACAGTCAAAGTTCCTTAACTCTGCTTCTGGTATCAGAGAAACTATTTGCCTTTGCAAACAGGTGTAGCCTTCTGGAAAAAACCTAGTGTGTCAGCTTTCCAAAAGCTGATGGCTTCCCCCCCACCGCCTTCTTAATACTGAAGAATGGATGTTTCCCTCAATGAAAAGTTTTCTTTTCTATGTTTGCATAACCCTACTTTTCTAAGGCAGTAATTTTGGAGACAATTGAATGCGACTTCTCCTTGCCCTCAAAACTCTCAAACAATAGTTAGTTCAATCAGCATTGAAATTTGCAAGGGGTTGGTGAGAAAAAAATAGTCTGCAGCGTGATTCCTGAAAATGTGGTGGCTTTTCATTAGATGTTTTAATGCAAACTCTAACCATCTCTTGGAAATTTTCTTGTCGGTTTAAATCAGCAAAGAAACGTGTAACTTCTCTGTAATTCATTTATGCACCGAGTTAGACGAGCAGTATGATTGTATGATTCTAGTAATCATGAGCCCTATTTTACTCTCTGGCTATTCATAGATTATTTTTAGCAGAATTAGAGAAGCAACCTAGAATTCAGGAGAAATCTCCTAAGGCTGAGAACAATCCACCCGTGGAACAGCTTTCCTTCAGAAGTTGTGGGTACTCTGTCAGCGTTCCAGAAAACCCCAACTCCGAGTAAAGACGCGGAAGCAAGCATTTTCCAAAGTTCTCTTTATTAGAATAGGTAAACTGGCACATCTGGGAAAACCCAAACCTGAGAGGTCCGGGTTTTCCCTCAGTAAATCAAAACCCCCCCAAACCATCCCCTCACTCCTCAGTCGATCACATGCTCCAATCAACATCCGTCCCATCTCGACTCAGCACTCTGACCACTCCTTCTCCGGATGCCGGATCGCCATGACCTTGACCGACAGGAAGAATGCTATTATGTCTACAAACAACCTCTCTACTAAATCCCCCCCTCCTACTTTCCCACACATGAGAAGGTGGCAGCATGGAAGCTTCCGGCCTAATATGGCTTCCAACGCTGACATGCTCCTCCATTGGAGGCTTGAGTAGGGGGTTGGACTAGAAAACCTCCCAGCCTTCCAACCCATTCTATGTTCTATGTCAGTGATGGCAAACCTTTTCGGCACTGAGTGCCCAAACTGGAATGTGCATGCATGTGTGTGCATGTGCGTGCACCGGAGCACTGGAAAATCAAAGTCCAACTGGCCGGCGCACAGGCACGTGCCGGCCAGCTGGTCTTGCAGGAAACCCAAAGACCAAGACCAGCTGGCCGGCACGTGCCTGTGCGCCAGCCAGCTGGACTTTGATTTTCCAGTGCTCCGGTGCGCGCACATGCACACACATGCATGCACATTCCAGTTTGGGCACCAGCCAGCTGGTGCACACCAGAGCACTGGAAACCCAAAGACCAGATGGCCGGGGCGTGTATGTCTGTTTTTCGGGGGGTTTTTTCAGGCAGTTTTTGGGGCTGTTTTGCGGGCTCTTTCCAGGCTGTTTTTTGGCCTGAAAACCAGTGGTGGGCTCCAAAATTTTTTACTACCAGTTCTGTGGGCGTGGCTTATTTTGTAGGTGTGGCTTGATGGTCATGTGCTGGGTGGGCGTGACTTGGTGGTCATGTGACTGTGGGTGTATGTGACTGGGTGGTCATGTGACTGGGTGGGCGTGGCTGGTTGGTCATATGACTGGGTGGGCATGCCAGGTGTTTCCAGGTATGTTTTTCATAGGAAGCTGACTCTCTTGTTATTCCATGTAATAATTAACCAAAAAAAGCTCTGTGTTATTTCAGAGATTTGAATATACCTTCAGTTGCTACTAGTTAGTAAATATCCAGCACAAGCTTGATTTTCTAAGTGAATCATCAATCCACTCTAAAATTGATTGATTGATTGATTGATTGATTGATTGATTGATTGGTTCGATTTATATGCCGCCCTTCTCCGGAGACTCAGGGCGGCTTACAATGCATTAAGCAATAGCCTTCATACTTTTGTATATACCTGCTTAGTAGGGCTTTCGCCCCCACCCCCAAGCGCTGTTCTTTTTTATACAAAGTCAGCTTATTGCCCCCACAATCCGGGTCCTCATTTTACCTACCTCGAAAAGATGGAAGGCTGAGTCAACCTTGAGCCTGGTGAGATTTGAACTCACAGTAATTGCAGGCAGCTGGTGCTACTTAACAGCGCTTTAGTCTGCTGCGCCACCAGGGCTCTATGGTCCATAAAATCTATGGTCAATCTTGGTAAAGACTCAGAAATGACTATTCTAGTACAGTTGAGAAAAAGTCTCAAAACCAACCAACCAATCTATCAAGAGCCTTGGTAGTACAGTGGTCTAAGGCACCCTGTTATTAAGCTGGTTATTAAGACCAGCTGCCTGCAATTACTGCAGGTTCGAATGTCGCCAAGGCTCAAGGTTGACTCAGCCTTCCATCCTTTCTAAGGTAGGTAAATTGAGGACCCAGTTGTGGGGGCAATAAGCTGACTTTGTATAAATATACAAAAGGATGAAGGCTAATGCTGAGCACATTGTAAGCCGCCCTGAGTCTCCGGAGAAGGGCGGCATATAAATCAAATTAAAAAAAAAAAAAAACCAGTATAACACAAGCATTATTTCATTTTGTAAAGCTGCTTTCACACTAAATACGGAGTACTGCATAATTCTTCCCCAGAAAACACTTTTACAAAACACTAAAGATAGGGCACATCCACACAATCTGAATTTCCCCCACAAAGCAGCTGGAAAGCAAACTTCGTCTTCATTTCTTCTGACCTTGAATTCACCAGGGTCATCCATGAGCCAATCAGTCCTCTCTAAGTGACCAACAGCAGAAGAGAAAATCAGTAGCAAACATTCCTTCTTCACCCCCAGAAACCATCATGAATTAATTCTACGTGCAATTATCTGGTGATTTGCCTAAAATTCTAAGAGGCTGCTATGATAAAAAGCTATTGCAAGAACAAGCCAGTTGTTTGCTTTGTTTTTTTGTTTTAAAAACAATGAAAGGTTTCCCAACTGCCTTGCTAACATTCCTCTGTTGCATTCAAAAGCTCTTGTGAATTGGGAAAGCACAGCATGTTGATAGTTTTATAATTAGGCATTTTTCTCAAGAGTGAAAGAAAGAAGGAGATGAGTTCTATCTATGAAGGAAGAAGTTATGTGAACAGGATATTGCATCTATATATATATATATATATATATATATATATATATATATATATATATATATATATATATATATATATATATGATCTACTCATGTATTTTTGCAGGCACTGATCTACTCATTTGTTTTCTTTTAACTCTGATCAGCTATAGGGCGGCCCTTTGAAGCCCGGCGGCAAGAGTTTAAACAGTTTTTTTTCCCTCTAGCCATCAGCTGGGACTCAGGAGGCAGCAATAGATTGGGGGTGGGGCCAAATAAAAGGTAAGAATAATGTGAGGGGGTGAGGGGCGGGGTGGGGTGGGGTTGCAGTGGGGACAGAACCAGTTCGGTGACATCATATCGTCACCGCTACCAGCTCGGGAGAACCGGGCCGAACCAGGAGGAACCCACCACTGATATATACCCCAGAAAATGGCAAGTGTTTCAGCTGCCTGCCCAGAAAGTTTGCAGAAACTCAAGGGGAAATGAGCTTTGTTAGAGTTTCCCATAAAACAGGATAGAATTTGACAACTCCAAAATCAGACAATACAGTGAAATTACTCAGATCTTGACAATATTTTAAAGGCATGTAAAAAAATCTGTGGATAATGCCATCTCCAGCATTTCTAGAACTTTTCCAGATTAAAACCTAGAAAACTAGTGTGTAAGGTTCTCATCTAGCATTGAACCTGACACATTACTGATTAGGATTTTTCAGCTCACAAAAAAACATTTCAAGGATATAACAGAAGTACATATGTGTGTACACGCACACGGTCCCAAACATCCAAATCAACAATGGGTAATCTAAGAACTTTTTTACCTGACAGATCTGCTAACTAACCCAGTTATTAGCATTTTATTTTATGAATTCTTTTAGGGTCATAACTGTACCTGATATTCAGTAGTTCAAAGAAGGCATGTGAAGGCGTCCCGCAACTCCCGGAAGGTTTTCCCGCATGGCTTTTGCCACGGCAGGCATCAGCAGCGGCGGAGGGGCATCCTGGAAATCCTGGGCAGGTTTTCCTTCTCAGCCCTAGCAAAGCGGCTCCGTCTCCCCAAAGGGCCACCCACCCACCAGCTGACCGGGCCAGGCCTGAAGCGGTGCATCTCCCATCACAGGATGTGATGATGTGATGATGATGTGTGACCCGACCTCAGAAGGCAAAGGTGTGGTGGATCACCGGGAAGTCAGTATGGAAGGCTGGCAAGCATGGCACGGCCACGGGGGAGTAGGCTGCTAGCTCTCTTCCCCATGGCTGGGCAGCCCTGGCATGCTTGCTTGCCTTCCATGTGGCCTTCCTGGCGGTCCCCGTGGCCAGGCCTGCTTGCGTGCCTTCCTTCCCCACCACCACCTCCTTGTTTAGGCTGCTTACCTTCTGTGGCTGGTCCACAGTCTGGAAGGCAAGCTGACTGTAGTTTTCGGCAGCCCCCAGCCAGCCGCAGCTGCTGGAAAGCGGCTGGCAAAAAAGCCTCCAAAAAGGCTTCTTTGCCAGCCACTTTCTATGCAGGTTGCCAAAACATACCGGCAGAAAAAGCTGCTGCTGTTGCCGCCATGTTCTTAGCACATGTGCATCCCATTGGACCTGCAAGGCAATGGGATGCGCGTGCGTGAAGAACATGGAGGCGACGAACATGGTGGCCAGGGCAAGCGACCAGCGACGGGGGGAATCGGTTCGGGGGCATGGCCAGCTGGTCATTGTTACCGGTTCTGCGACTTTAGCCAAATTTCCGCCAACGGTTCGCACGAACCGGTCCGAACCGGTAGCAACCCACCACTGCTGAAAACGCCCCCAAAATGGCCTGTTTTTTGGTTGTTTTCCGGTGCTCCAGTGCCCATGAAGATCAACTGACTGGTGTGCATGTGCACACCAGAAACCAGAAGAGCAGCTGACGATGGTGCACGTGCCCACAGAGAGGGCTCTGTGTGCCACCTCTGGCACGCGTGCCATAGGTTTGCCATCACAATTCTATGTTTTTAGTTTTCCCCAAAGTCATGAAGGCCTACAGACACCAGGCCAGGATGGGAATTAAACCCAGCACATGTACAATAGACATAGAAAGGCTATGGGGTCTTGGTTGTGGCTGATGGTCCTGTTTCTGTGGTGGGTTTCAAATTTTTTAATACCGGTTCTGTGGGTGTGGCATGGCTTGGTGGGCATGGCAGGGGAAGGATACTGTTTTTTTATTTATTTTTTATTTATTTGATTTGTATACCGCCCTACTCCCGAAGGACTCAGGGCGGTGAACAGCCAACAATAAAATACATAAATACACAAAATTTAAAAACCCGATAAAATCAAATTAAACTTTTTGGCCCAGACAAATTAAAATACCCCAATAATTTAAAAAACAGATTAAAATTTACATATTTTAAAAAGGGAAGAGATCAGGCCAAGCCCGCTTGATGGAATAAAAAGGTCTTCACAGCACGGTGGAAGGAGCGCAGATCCGGGATCCTCCGTATCTCCGGGGGGAGCTCATTCCAGATGGTAGGTGCCCCCACAGAGAAGGCTCTCCCCCTAGGGGCTGCCAGTCGACACTGTTTGGCTGACGGCACCCGGAGGAGTCCCTCTCTATGAGAGCGTACTGGCCGGTGGGAGGCTATTGGTGGTAGTAGGCGGTCCCGTAAATAACCAGGCCCTAAGCCATGGAGCGCTTTAAAGGTGGTAACCAAAACCTTGAAGCGCACCCGGAAGACCACCGGGAGTCAGTGCAGCTCGCACAGGAGAGGTGTTACATGGGAGCGCCATGTCGCTCCCATTACCACCCGCGCGGCCGCACTCTGCGCCAGTTGGAGCCTCCGGGTGCTCCTCAAGGGGAGCCCCATGTAGAGAGCATTACAATAGTCCAGGTGGGAGGTGACGAGGGCATGAGTGACCGTGCGTAACGAGTCCCGATCCAGAAAGGGACGCAACTGGCGAATCAGGCGGACCTGATAAAAAATCCTCCCGGTCACGGCTGTCAAGTGCTCTTCTAAAGACAGCCGTGAATCCAGGAGGACGCCCAAGTTGCGAGCCCTCTCCGTGGGGGCCAATGATTCGCCCCCAATAGTCAGTGATGGCGTCAACTGGCTATATCGGGACGTCGGAAACCACAGCCACTCGGTCTTGGATGGGTTGAGCCTGAGCCTGTTCCTCCCCATCCAGATCCGTACGGCCATACTGTAAAATCTCCATTCCCTCCACACTCCAGGGGAAGGTTACTGCAAAATCCCCATTTCCTCCCGATCAGCTGGGACTTGGGAGGCAGAGAATAGATGGGGGTGGGGCCAGTCAGAATTTTTACTACCGGTTCTCCGAACTACTCAAAATTTCCACTACCGGTTCTCCAGAACTGGTCAGAACCTGCTGAAACCCACCTCTGTCATGTTCCACGAGTTCTGGTGTTATTCCCTCTGTTGATGCTGTTAGTCGCCCTGAGGACTACTGTATAAAATGGACTACCTTATAAATCTAATAAATAAATAAAAAAGTCCCTAACTTACACTGACAGACAAAGCCCATTTTTCTTTTTGAAACTGTCTCAGCAATAGTGACATGCGTCAGCGTTATATTAAAAAAAATAAACCCTTTCCTCTTATAAATTCAAAAGGATTTTTCTTTCCTGTCTCTCTCTCTCTCTCTCTCTCTCTTTTTTTTTTCTCCCCTCGTTTTGCTAGTAGTCAAAATTATATTTCAGTGAAGCGTGGAAGTGGATGACAGAGGCTTGGAATGGTTCGACTTTATAAAACCATGTGGAAAGTTTTTCATGTTTTATGTAAATAGAGATTGATGGATCGTTTTACACAGAGTGCTAGTTTTTGACAAAAAGTATTGATGGCTGCTTTCAGCAAGTGTTACTTGAGATGACAGAATATTGCATTTTAAGATGAATTACACAAGAAACTCCCTGCCTGGGAATGTCATGCATTTTACTTCATCTGTTTTTGTTTTGCTTTGCTGGAATGACTAAAATCCATGAATCTCGGCAGAATTATCTGTCACTGTGTGCACGTATAATTCGGAGATATCCAGTGTTTGAAATCCAGAGGTTCCATTCCCTCCCACTGTGTTCTTCGACAGCATCTTTTCTGCTTCTTTGTCATCAGGAATCAATTCTTAACCCTCTTAATTCCTTCTGGAACCAGCCTTTCGCCTCTCACGTTTGAATTATTTTTTTATTTTGGTCGGGACTATTCTCTGTTGCATGTCTGGAATGGCCAGGGAGGATATCTTGCTGCTAGATACCGTTCTACCCTAAGAAGAAAACTACTGAGGGCAGGACAAAAAATAACTGGTGGAAGACCATTAAAGACAGATCCAACTTAGAACTAAGGAGGGATTTCCTGGCCATGAGAATAGATTAATCAGTGGAACGGCTTACCCACAGAAGTTGTAGATGCTCAATCACTGGAGGATTTTAAGAAGAGACTCGACACCCATTTGTCTGAAATGGTATAGGGCAGTAATGGCGAACCTTTTCGGCACCGAGTGCCCAAACCGAAATGTGTGTGCATATGCATACATATGTGCGGGCTGGAGCACTGGAAACCCGAGGACCAGCTGGCTGGTGCACGCATTCCTGCTTTTTGGTCATTTTTGGAGCTGAAACACCTGAAATGGCCCAGAAAACAACCTGAGAATGGCCTGGAAAAGACCCGGAAACGGTCCGGAAAATGGCTTGGTTTTTAGCCATTTTCAGGCCATTTTCCGGCACTCTGGTGCCCACGAAGACCAGCTGGCTGGCACTCCTGATAGCAACCCACCGCTGTAGTCAAGGTTACTGATAAGCTATCAAATCATACTAGGAAACAAATAAAAACAACATAATTGAAAGATACAAGCAACATGATTATAGTAGTAAGTGGGAAGAGATACAGTCAGGTCCAGAAATATTGGGACATCGACACAATTCTAACATCTTTGGCTCTATACACCACCACAATGGAGTTGAAATGAAACAAACACAATGTGCTTTAACTGCAGACTGTCAGCTTTAATTTGAGGGTATGTACATCCAACTCAGGTGAACGGTGTAAGGCTTACAGCAGTTTGCATATGTGCCTCCCACTTGTTAAGGGACCAAAGGTAATGGGACAGAATAATAATCATAAATCAAACTTTCCCTTCTTAATACTTGGTTGCAAATCCTTTGCAGTCAATCACAGCCTTAAGTCTGGAACACATAGACATCACCAGACACTGGGTTTCATCCCTGGTGATGCTCTGCCAGGCCTCTACTGCAACTGTCTTCAGTTCCTGCTTGTTTTGGGGGCATTTTCCCTTCAGTTTTGTCTTCAGCAAGTGAAATGCACGCTCAATGGGATTCAGGTCAGGTGATTGACTTGGCCATTGCATAACATTCCACTTCTGCCCTTCAAAAACTCTTTGGTTGCTTTTGCAGTATGCTTTGGGTCATTGTCCATCTGCACTGTGAAGCGCCGTCCAATGAGTTCTGCAGCATTTGGCTGAATGTGAGCAGATAATATTGCCCGAAACACTTCAGAATTCATCCTGCTGCTTTTGTCAGCAGTCACATCATCAATAAATACAAGAGAACCAGTTCCATTGGCAGCCATACATGCCCATGCCATGACACTACCACCACCATGCTTCACTGATGAGGTGGTATGCTTAGGATCACGAGCAGTTCCTTTCCTTCTCCATACTCTTCTCTTCCCATCACTCTGGTACAAGTTGATCTTGGTCTCATCTGTCCATAGGATCTTGTCCAGAACTGTGAAGGCTTTGTTAGATGTTGTTTGGCAAACTCTAATCTGGCCTTCCTGTTTTTGAGGCTCACCAATGGTTTACATCTTGTGGTGAACCCTCTATATTCACTCTGGTGAAGTCTTCTCTTGATTGTTGACTTTGACACACATACACCTACCTCCTGGAGAGTGTTCTTGATCTGGCCAACTGTTGTGAAGGATGTTTTCTTCACCAGGGAAAGAATTCTTCGGTTATCCACCACAGTTGTTTTCCATGGTCTCCCGGGTCTTTTGGTGTTGCTGAGCTCACCGGTGCGTTCCTTCTTTTTGAGAATGTTTCAAACAGTTGTTTTGGCCATGCCTAATGTTCTTGCTATCTCTCTGATGGGTTTGTTTTGTTTCTTCAGCCTAATGATGGCTTGCTTCACTGATAATGACAGCTCTTTGGATCTCATCTTGAGAGTTGACAGCAACAGATTCCAAATGCAAATAGCACACTTGAAATGAACTCTGGGCCTTTTATCTGCACATTGTAATTGGGGTACTGAGGGAATATCACACACCTGGCCATGGAACAGCTGAGAAGCCAATTGTCCTATTACCTTTGGTCCCTTAACAAGTGGGAGGCACATATGCAAACTGCTGTAAGTCCTACACCGTTCACCTGAGTTGGATGTACATACCCTCAAATTAAAGCTGACAGTCTGCAGTTAATGCACATTGTGTTTGTTTCATTCCAACTCCATTGTGGTGGTGTATGTTAACAAAGATGTTAGAATTGTGTCGATGTCCCAATATTTCTGGACCTGACTGTAGATACTAGTAAGGAAGAGAAGAATAATAAGCCTCCCAGAGTTGCATTATGGTAAAATGGGCAGCCAATAAATTAAAATCACTAGCCAACCGACCAACCAACCAACCAAATAAATAAAAATAAATTTGAATGAATGAATGAAAGGAAGGAAGGAAGAAAGAAAGAGAAAGAAAGATGCAGCCTTTGGTCTATGGTCAGATAAGAGAAGGCAGAGCCCGTAGTTGCCTAATGGGTAGAGAAAGTGGCTCAGAAGGGACCCTCCATAGCTTCAGATTTCAGTGGGAGATTTGTACTTTCAGACTTACAAAACTCTGTTAATGGAGCCTTGCAATAAAGTAGAATGAGCTCTCCTCTGGTCATGTTTCCTATCTGGTTTAACTTGGAAAGCTGACAGCTCCTTTCCTCAGCCCTGGTGCCTACACATGACTCTCACGGGTCTAGGATAACTCGGCACGTCCAACTCGCTGCAACCAACTCGCTGTGGGATGAATTCCCATGGCCAACTCACCCTGAGGCAGCTCGCCGCAGGACAAGAGTTATATATATATAAAGTTTATTGTCATTGTACGTATAAACACAGTATATCCATACAACGAAATTCATATAACACCCAGAGACCAAGCCCAACACACATGACAATCCCCAGACACCCCCACCCCCCCACCACAATTCCCCACCCCTAAACCACCCAAACATCCACACAGCAGACCAAGTAATGCTGCCCAACAGCTCACTGATGGTGGCCCTTTAGTTCATTGTTGAGTGCAATTATAGCTCTGGGATAAAAACTATTCAGAAGGCGTGTGGTCCGAGTTTTAATTGTTCTGTATCTTCTGCCAGAAGGCAACAGTCCAAAAAGATTGTAAGCAGGATGGGAAAGGTATTACACTCAATATCAAATAAATGGAATAGAATCATTAAAGAAAGGATGGGACATAAGGAAACGTGAATGACAACAATGAAAACATTTTAAAAAGTTTTTTAATTTCTTTTTAAAGAGCATCATGAATGTTAACCTAGTCTTGTGTAGTTTCTTCTCCGATAATATTGAACTGCAAACTAGGGCATACAAAACTTTTGCCAGACCAATTATTGAATATAGCTCATCTGTCTGGAACCCGCACTGCATATCGGACATTAATACAATCGAACGAGTCCAGAGATATTTCACAAGAAGAGTCCTCCACTCCTCTGCTCGCAACAAAATACCTTATGCCATCAGACTCGAAATTTTGTGCTTAGATGTCTTCGGTCTGACCTAAACATAGTACATAAAATCATCTGCTACGATGTCTTTCCAGCCAATGAATACTTCAACTTCAACCAAAACAATACAAGAACATACAATAGATACAAACTCATGTTAAATCAATCCAAACTAGACTGCAGAAAATACGACTTCAGTAACAGAGTGGTCAATGCCTAGAATGCATTACCTGACTGTGTGGTTTCTTCCCCAAATCCCCAAAACTTTAACTTTAGACTGTCTACTGTAGACCTCACCCCATTCTTAAGAGGTCTGCAAGGGGCGTGCATAAGCGCACCAATGTGCCTACCGTCCCTGTCCTAATGTTTTATTCGTATCCTTTTCATGTATTTATAATTATGTTTACACTTGTGTCTGTTATAAAATACATGCTTGATGAAATAAATAAATAAATAAATAAATAAATAAATAAATAAATAAATAAAATAAAGAATCATTAAAGAAAGGATGGGACAGAATGAAATGTGAATGACAACAATGAAAACATTTTTAAAATTTATTTTAAATATTTGCATTGAATTGTTAAATTGTCCTGCGGCGAGTTGGCCATGGCGAGTTGGCTGCGTCAAATTGGCCGCAACGGGGTGTCCCATTACAAGTCTCACTACCGTTTGTCACTCTTCCTACTATTGTTGAAATGGAACCTTTCTTTGATTCTCTAGTGAAGAGCTAAGGAATATTTTCCATGATACAAAAGCCCGACTTGGACATATGAGGAGCTAACTGCAGTTGAAAAGTGGGCCAAGGTCAATGTGAAATTTCCATTCTCTTCATGTACAGCTCTTAAGCCAATTGTTTCCCATCACTGTCCTGACGGGCATGGACTTAAATGATGGCTCCTCTAATTTAGTTTGACTTGCAGGCTGAATTATGCAACTCCTGGCACAAGAACATGGTAAGGCTGCCATTGAGTTTAGGGTTTTGGAGGGGACAATAAAATGCAAATGCAAATGGTTTCCCCTTTGTCTGGGATACTTCTGGATTTCTGATCTAATCTGCAACGTTGGGAATATCTACAGACCCCTCACATCCAGGACATAGGGCATTGCATGCCAAAACAACCAGACACAACGAGAGTTGTGTACTCTGCTAAACAACTAATTCCCACAACACTGTCAAACCACCTAGTAGAGCTGTATTACCTATTATCCTTCTTAGCTTTTCATCTTTCCTATTCCCTATTTCCTTAGCTTCTTGCGACTATAACTTTAGTGTTTGTATCTCATGATTTATGATGATTGCCTTTATTTCGTATCCTATTATGATTTATGTTATTATTTATTTATTATTATTTATTTATTTATTTTGTCAAGCATAGATAAGATAACAGGTAAAAGCATACACATAATTTGAATACATGAAAAGAGTAAGTAAAAAGGAATATTAGGACAGGGACGGTAGGTACTTATTTATTATTTTTTATTATTTGCTTATTATACTTATTTATTATTATTTGCTTATTTAGTATGCTTTGACTATCACTGACTGTTGCATCTTATGATTTATGATGAATGTATTTTATGATTATAATCATGATTTGTCATTTGTTGCTTGTATGTTCACTGTAAGCTTATGCACCGGAGGCAAATTCCTCGTGTGTCCAATTACACTTGGCCAATAAAGAATTCTATTCTATGAAAAAATATCTTCTATTCTAATCTGAGATCAGCCAAGATTTGCTAGGTAGGGTCACTTAGATCAGCTGTGATCTGGCATAAAAAGTGGAAAGAATTTCCTATTTCTGAGCCCAATATAAGACTTACGTTTTATAGTGATGAAGCTTGACGGCTTTTATTTTTAAACTTCTATTTTATTTTATTAGCCTGGCTGCTCCCCCACCCCAAAAAAACTTCATTATCGTTATTCGACATAATGAATATTTTTTTTCATTATCTCATACAGTGAACCCAAATGTTTTCATTTCAAGAACAGCTATTATTCACTAGAATCATGGAGACCAGGGTTAATATACCAACAGCCTTTTGTGTAGAAGTTTTAAACTGCTTAAAACTTATATTTAACTATAGTGTCTCATATTTCAGGCCTCTGAAGGACATTACATACATCATTACATGTCATTTAGAAACAGCCACATTATTAATAGCCATTCCTTCCTGGAATGGAGAAACATACTTTTCTGTTCTCTCCCTAAAAAAATCTTTCTCGACAATTGATTTATAAATCTCTCAAATTATTTTTCTACGTATGTAAACGTATTTTTTATACTGAATGAGAACCTTTATTTATCTAACTGAATATTAGTTCTGCTAACGTTCTGGAAAATGTTCTTTTCTTGCATCTTGGACCCCAAACTTGAGTTTCCAACTTTGGCAAAACATGGGATTCATTTACACAATATGGTGTAATTTCTCCAACGGAGAATTAATGTCTGGAATCATTTTTAGTTTTTGTATTTATCCCTAAGATTATTACAATATTTGTCTACTTTTCTTTCTGAGGCCAAATAACTTGAGGAATGATCGTTTTGGGGGACAAAAAAAATTGATGGCCAGGGATGCGGTGGCTGTGGCTAAGACACTGAGCTTGTTGATAGAAAGGTTGGCAGTTCAGCAGTTCGAATCCCTAGTGCCGCGTAACGGGGTGAGCTCCCGTTACTTGTCCCACTTCTGCCAACCTAAGCAGTTCGAAAGCACACAAAAAATGCAAGTAGAAAAATAGGGATCACCTTTGGTAGGAAGGTAACAGTATTCCATGCACCTTTGGTGTTTAGTCATGCTGGCCACATGACCACGGAGACTTCTTTGGATAGCGTTGGCTCTTTGGCTTTGAAACGGATATGAGCACTGCCCCCTAGATTCAGGAACGACTAGTAGATACGTGCGAGGGGAACCTTTACTTTTACGTTTTTAAATTCTTCACATCCAATTGCATGCTGAAGAAGCATTTCTCTTTTCCAGAAAGTTCTTCCTACAAATTGTGAAGGGAATTATGGTGCTATTAGAACTCTTTTTTTTTTTTAATTGATTTATATGCCGCCCTTCTCCGGAGACTCAGGGCGGCTTACAATGTGCTAAGCAGTAGCCTTCATACTTTTGTATATTTATACAAAGTCAGCTTATTGCCCCCGCAACTGGGTCCTCAATTTACCTACCTTAGAAAGGATGGAAGGCTGAGTCAACCTTGAGCCTGGCGAGATTCAAACCTGCAGTAATTGCAGGCAGCTGGTCTTAATAACAGGGTGCTTTAGACCACTGTACTACCAAGGCTCTTTGGTAGTACAGTGGTAGAACTCTAGACCTACCGTAGCTGACTGCACTTCAGAACCAGGACTTCCTTGTTCAGTTTTTAACTGAATGCCCTTGTGTCCTCTTTCCATCGATAGAGCATCAATTCCTTGCAGATGTTTGTGGATCAATTTGGCGGAACTGAAGTTTCAGTTATTTGTGACAATTCAGCTTTTTCTGAAAATGTCCTTGCTATGATGCAACTCCACTCCACCCCCCCCCAACAGACCTGACTGTTCTGAGCCTTAAAATGATGTTTCAAGGAGACCTTAACCCATGAATTCATTCTATCTGAAAGCTAAACCACACCTCTCCGTTGCTGAATAAATAGATTCTCGTGACAGAATAATTCATCTCCAGTCATGAAAACATCAACTTTAAACGACAGCTTGTAGAGACCCTGTGCTTGTTAGGGGCAGATCAAGAGCCCAGATGCTGCTGGATGTAAACCCATGAAGGGAAGATTAATTTATCTGTCATCCTCAGCTTTAACAGTTGTTGTAAATCTGATTTTAGCTCTGAGCTCAAATGGGGGAGTGGGAGATTGGTGAGGATGTTTGGAATGCAGGGAGAAACTAAGCTCAGAAATATAATTAAGATGTACGGATTTCAGGTTGATGAAACAGTCAGGCATTCAGTAGCATTGGGTTTTCAAAAGCATAGAAAAATAAACAACTTTATCCTAAGGCAGGTTTAGCACTGTTGCGGTTACCCTTGGAAATCACCATGTCTATCAGTACTACCTTCCCAATTAGGGTTTTTATTTGCAAGATCCTGCTGCTCACACATTATATTTGCAGAAAAGAGCACTACAACCTGTGAATATATTTAATGGGCATAGTTCTCCCAAATCTACTTCATCAGTCTTCCTCTTCTGCCTTATGTTTCAGAGCTCCCCTTCTCAAGATTTCCCTAAGGTTCACCAGAAAGAAATTGGATAACAATTCTCAGCATGGCTACATACCTGTTCAGTGCAATGCCTCTTCTTTGGGCTCTTTAGATACAGAGTGCAGGTAGTCCTCAATTTACGACCAGGGGTGGGCTCCTGGGGGTTCGCAGAGACCACTAGCTAAGATTCTGTGCAGTTCCCCAAATCCCACTCCTGGCTGGCCCCGCCCACCCCATCCTGCACCTCCCAGGAGTTCCCACACGGCCTGTTTTGGATGCAGGTTAGTGTAGGATGTGCCTGGAGGCTCAGGCAGGGGGAAAATCGGCTTACTGGAAGTTCAGGAAGGCCTCCAGAGGGCTTCCGGACCCTAGGGAGGCCGTTTTCACCCTCCCAGAGGCTCGAGGAAAGCCTCCAGAGCCTGGGGAGGGCAAAAATGTCCCCTCCCCCCTCTGTGGTGCAGGAGGCCAACTAGGCCACACCCACCATGGCCACGCCACCCAGCAACCGGGCAGAGAACCCCTTGCTAAAATTTCTGAAGCCCATCCTTGCTTACGACCACAACTGAGCCCAGGATTTATGTCGCGAAGTGAGAAATTTGTTAAGGGAGCTTTGCCCCCATCTTGTGACCTTTCTTGCCACATTTGTTAAGTGAATCACTGCCGTTGTCAAATTAGTAATAACGTTTGTCAACTGAATCTGGCTTCCCCATTGATTTTGCTGGTCGGAAGTTCGCAAAATAAGGGATCACATGACCCCGGGATGCTACAACTGTCATAAGCATGAACCAATTGCCAAGCGTCTGAATTTTGATCATATAAATAGAATTGTCAACATAAGGAAGGCTCATGACAAATGGAGTTTATAACTGTTAACGAAAATAACTGCTTGTAAAGGATAAGGATAATTGGTCTCATAAGATGGGTGAAAACTTGTGAAGGTTTTGGATGATTAGTATGAATTGCTTTGTATTGATTTGGATATGGTTCTTGTGGGATTATTCGTACAAGTGGGAGTGGATGCAAAACATTATTTTTTACATATTTAATTTTGCTGTAAACCACTATACTGTTCCGTTCTCTCTCTCTCACAAACGCACATGTAACTGTGGTTTAGTGGGTTAATTAATATTCCTGCACAACTCCCTTCATCAAAAAACCAGAACTGTCCCAATTAAATCCAGCCACTGGCAGACCAATGCTGGTCCACGTAACAACAACAACAACTATTACTACTACTACCATTTTATTGTCATTGTACGTGTATACACATTATACCCATACAACAAAATTCACTTAACACCCGAAGACCAGGTCCAACACACATAACAATCCCCAAACACACTCCCACCCACCACAATTCCCCACCCCTAAACCACCCAAACATCCACACAACAGACCAAGTAATGCTGTCCAACAGCTCACTGATGGTGGCCCTTTAGTTCATTGTTGAGTGCAATTATAGCTCTGGGATAAAATCTATTCAGAAGACGTGTGGTCCAAGTTTTAATTCTTCTGTATCTTCTGCCAGAAGGCAACAGTCCAAAAAGATTGTAAGCAGGAGGGGAAGAGTCTCTGAGAATGTTATGCAACTTCCTCAAACATCGAGATTGGCCAGTAAGTCCACAAGTCACTTGAAAGTTTCCCAACCAAAATAAACCCACCAGGCAAATACAAGAGGCAAGAAAAGTCCAAAGTTCACAAAGACACTATCCAAGTCAAGGCACGGTGTCAATCTAAACCAAGGCAAGAACCACAACGACCAGAAAACACACAGCTAGGAAATGAACATGCTGTTCCTAGCATCGCCTCCATCTGTCTGCTGTGCTAAATAGCCAGCTTCTGGTCGAGCTCATCAAGAAGGGCGAGGCTGCCTCCTTGCGAGTAGTTGGGCTGATCTTCTCTGCTCCTGCCTTTTCTCTGCCCCACGTGTTCTTGGATCAGGTACAGAAGGCAGTTCCTCTTCCTCATCCCTGACTAGTTCTAGCTGCATGCTTTCCCCACCTGAAGCCTCTGGGCTGTCCTCTGTTCTGCCCCAGCTACGGATCTCAAAGAACACAGCACACACAAACTCTAAACAAAACTTAGTTTACTAAAATAATGCAGTTTTAGCAAATGCCAGCTGTTAATAAAGCATTCTTAACAGCCTGCCAGAATTCCACAGATAAGATATTCAGAGTCTTACTGGAGTTGGCAGAAAGCCCAGAAGCAAGGTTGCAGAGACATCCCAACGCGATGATTAGCGAACTAAAGTTGTTTCCTGCAGCTTGTTACCAGCTGCATACTTTCTTAAATAGGCTAAGGGAGTGGCCAATTAGCCCCAAGCCTTACTCTCGAGGAGACCTCCTCCTGAGGAACCACTCCTGCCTTTTGGCAGCTCTGCGTGCCCGTGCATTGAGAAGAGGCTCCTCCTCTTTGTCCTCTTCACTTACCTCTGGAGGTTCTGAAGGCCCTGACTGAATCCCTGTCTCTGGCACCACATCTTCTTCAGCCTCCTTGCTGTCTGACTCGAGCGCTGGCTGCACAGGCTGCTGGCGTAGCACCAAACCAGCCTCCTCCTCATTGGGATCAGCAACAATCCGCACAGGCTGCTGGTGGGCCACAACATCCTGCTGCAGCTGCTCTTCAGCCAAATCCCTCTCAGATGGCTGCTTGGAGCCACCAACCAACTCCCCTCCAGATGTGCCCCAGAACTGGTTCATCGTCCTCCAAGCTCACATCTGGAGAGGTAACTGGGGAAGCGTCCCGGGGAGTCATCACAACCGCCTATGTAGCATTCCTGATGTATTTGTGGACTATTTTAATGAATCTATTTTACCAGGATTAAACAGTTTAGGTCTTCTAACATTTCACCTATAAAGGATCTCACAAAAGATGAAAGCGGGTTTTAACAACTCAGTTTATTTCCAAACTTGGCAATCAGATAATCATTTGCTTGTTCTTATTTCGAGCAAAATTTTGAAGTGTTCTGAGGAGCCACTTCGTGCGGAACAAGATTCAATTTTGTACACGTTTAGCAGATTGTGGATATTTCCAGTTCCTTTCCAGGGCAGAAAATAGCTTTTGTGCAAATCCAATAGATTATTATTCTTTTTTTTTTGGACTTGACGACTTTCTCTTATCTGGACAAATTATTATTTGCACATGCTGTTCAGATTACTATTTAAATATGAGTTTTCTATCTTCTCAAGTAAGATGCTAATTCTTCGGCATGTTGCCGCATATGAACTTCCCTATGGCAGGTGCCTGATCCAGTCAATGGGAAGGACTCTGGTTTTCTCAGCTCAAAAGGAACAACACCTAGAACAACTGGATTACTAGGAATCTAGAAAAAGCTAGAACAAGTAGAGTACCCAGCCTGCACCTTGGGTTGTGCAAAATGAGATGGACCCCATTTGACTGACACAGTTTTCTTTTCCAAATCGTTTGGAATATTGCTCAGGAAAGAACATTTTAATGCCTTGATAATAATAGCTGGGAAGCTTTTACTATTGAAGTTTGCAGATGACACAACAGTGATTGGTCTCATTCGAGACAATGATGAATCCACATACAGATGGGAGGTTGAACAACTAGTCTCGTGGTGCAACCAGAACAATCTGCAACTGAACACACTCAAAACTGTAGAAATGGTGGTAGACTTTAAGAGAAACCCTCCCATAATACCACCTCTTACAATATTAGACAACACAGTATCAACAGTAGAGACCTTCAAATTTCTAGGTTCTACCATATCTCACGACCTAAAATAGACACTCAACATCAAAAATGTCATCAAAAAAGCACAACAAAGAATGTTCTTTCTGCACCAACTCAGAAAGCTCAAACTGCCCAAGGAGCTGCTGATCCAGTTCTACAGAGGAATTATCCAGTCTGTCATCTGCACCTCCATAACTGTCTGGTTTGGTTCTGCAACCCAACAAGACAGACACAGACTTCAGAGGATAATTAGAACTGCAGAAAAAAACCTGCCTTCCATTGAGGACCTGCATACTGCACGAGTCAAAAAGAGGGCTGTGAAAATATTTACGGACCCCTCGCATCCTGGACATAAACTGTTTCAACTCCTACCCTCAAAACAACGCTATATGGCACTGCACACCAGAACAACTAGACACAAGAGCAGTTTTTTCCCCGAATGCCATCATTCTGCTAAATAAATAATTCCCTCAACACTGTCAAACTATTCACTAAGTCTGCACTACTATTAATCTTCTCATCGTTCCCACCACCCATCTCCTTCCACTTATGACTGTATGACTGTAATTTTGTTGCTTGTATCCTTACGATTTATATTGACTGTTTCCTAGTATGATTTGATTGCTTATTTGTACCCTAGGACTGTCATTAAGTGTTGCACCTTATGATTCTTGACGAATGTATCTTGTCTTTTTATGTACACCGAGAGCGTATGCACCAAAGACAAATTCCTTGTGTGTCCAATCACACTTGGCCAATAAAGAATTCTATTCTACTCTATTCTTTTACTCGAAACCAGAAAGGTTTTCAAAACTTTCCTTGAGGGCAGCTAACATTTTGTGGGGTTTGTTGTATATATGTGGGTGTGGTGTGTGGGGAAGAAGATGCTTTTCCTGCTTACCATAGGAGCATATTAACAAACCAGGACCTGCTACTTGGTTGCTACTACAGTTTTTACTCAAACCCCTTATATTTAAAAAAAAAAAAGGGGGGGGTCTCTAAGTCGTTACTTCCAATTAACAACAAATGAGACAGCCTTAAAAATCCCAAGTATTGAAAAAGACAAGTGAGTGGGTATAATTGTGATGCCTACAGTTAAGAGGTGAGGCAGACAATTAGCCTCTGGTTTTAAAATTGCTTAACATTCTTAATGGACTAGGGCAGTTTTTACCCCCTTAACTCAGATAGATTTGGTGTGCTAATTAGGGATGGATCAAAATTTGAAAGAAGCTTTTCATTTCTCTTGGATCTTACCTCCGAGCATGGCAGAGGACTGTCTTTGACTGAGTAAGGTCTTTGCCTTACAAACAAGCCCTTTGATGAGTCAGTCAGGCTCAAATTGACATTGGTTGACAGGCAGGGTCTTCCAAGCCGTTGGGTTTTGAATTGAGAGTCCAAAGAAGAGATGTAACCAAGGATGAACTAATTGTTTCTGCCATATTAGAAACACAATAAACTATTTGAGTAGTAGTTGATTAAGACCCGACTTAACTTGGGAGCTGCTAATTAGTCATCCCTAGAGTCAGTGGTCTTACAACGTGCTGTATCTTGTATTATTCTACGTTAGATACCTAAGACAGAAGAGCTGCTAACGGGAACGGCCGTTGGATTTGATCTAAAACATTTACTACCAACCTGCCTTCCATTGAGGACCTGTATACTACACGAGTCAAAAAGAGGGCTGTGAAAATATTTACAGACCCCTCACATCCTGGACATAAATTGTTTTCAACTCCTACCCTCAAAACGACACTATAGAGCACTGCACACCAGAACAACTAGACACAAGGACATTTTTTTCCTGAACGCCATCACTCTGCTAAATAAATAATTCCCTCAACAGTGTCAAACTATTCACTAAGTCTGCATTACTATTACTATTAATCTTCTCATCATTCCTATCACCCATCTCCTCCCACCTATGACTGTATGACTGTAACTTGTTGCCATATCCTTACGATTTATATTTATTGTTTCCTACTATGTTTCGATTGCTTATTTGTACCCTATGACTATCATTAAGTGTTGTACCTTATGATTCTTGACAAATGTATCTTTTCTTTTTATGTACACTGAGAGCTTATTCACCAAAGACAAATTCCTTGTGTGTCCAATCACACTTGGCCAATAAAGAATTAAGAATTCTTGTATGTACTGTAGCACATAAACTGAACAAAGTCTGTTTTGGGCTGCTCTAATATTTTTTAATGTTTTAGCATTGATCCAGGCAATCTTGAAAGAGCTGAACAACACCAACTTTTCAGGAAAATGAAGGTAGTCGAAGGAAAGAATTTTGGAGCCCACTGGGCAAAAATCCATGGGGTGGATTGAAAGAGTCTTCCCACAATCAATTCCTCAAATGAAAATCCACATTAAGTTCTTTCTTTCTGGTGGATGTTGGTGGAAAAGAACATCCAAGCCAATATTACCATCATCTGAAAAAAGGATGGGGAACATTCTTGCCAATCCAGTATATTTGTTGAAGTGTTCTGCAGTGTTGTCTAAAATTGTGTAAGAGGCAGCTCAGTTGTCCCACACCTTTCAATGAAGCATCGAACTAAGGACAATAGAGTTTCTTGATTAGCAGGCTAGCATCCCACTCTCAAGTAATAAACTTACAGTCAACTGTTTTTGTTCTGACCTAGGCTTCCTTAGAAAGCATGAAGCCAAGTCTTAATCCCGGTAAAACCTCTTTTATTAACACGACTGTGAATTCCGTTCATTCACAGTCAACAAGGCTTTGGCAAAGAGTCTTTCAGAGGAATGTTTATCAACCCCCACCTTATCTCACTTGGAACGCTGCCAGAGAACCAATTTCCAAATGCAGAGCAAGGCCAAACTTGGCACCAAGTCTATTAGAACAGAACTTTCAAATCTTGAAAAGAGATGAACTAATTGCTTCTTGCAAAAGCCCGCATCCCATTTGCTCCTCTTTTATGTCCTATGGGAGGGGCCAATCATCTCCAAGGTGTGGCCTTACTCCCGAGTCTACCCTACTTTCTTAATTGTTCTTGTCTTCTGGCAGCTCTGCGCATGCGCACACTGGGAACAGACTCCAGCTGTTCCTTTGGCTCGCTGCTGTCTAACTCCCTCTCTGCCTCCGACACAGAGCCCTCATCCGAGCTTTCCCCAGCCCCCAGGACTGGCCCAAGTTCCTCCCCAACCTCCTCACTGTCTGACTCTGCTGCAGCTCTGCTGGCCGCCGGCGGGCCACAACAGTTTTTATGGAAAACTCTTGTCTTCCAGTGCTGGAAACAATCAAACAAATTTGCTGAAGGCATCTCTTAGTTAGACTTCAACCATCTCTATTTTAGAGGGGTTAGACATTTGCCCCAAAGCTTACCCATCTCACGTTAGTTGACTACCTATGTAAGCCTAAGAATTGTGATTTAAATAAAAACGTTGTCTTTGAATGCTGTTTTATTGTAACATGTTACAGGTTAAGGACGAGAACTAAATTTAGCAACCCTTCTGAATTCACACTATTGGAGTAAACATGGGTGCCAGCAGGACACGGGGGATAACAAAAAAAGAAAGATGGTGGGCTGTGATGACCCAGGGCATGGCACGAAAGCAACACAGCCAGAGAACAGGTCTAACTCCCCTTTATTGCTCCAACTTTGCCCCCAAATGTCCCCACATTTACTAAAAGTCCTGGAGCAAAGCTCTCACTGCACCTTCAGCAGCCTCTGGCTGCGAGCAGTCCAGTAAGCCAGGTTAGCCAAACAGTAACCAGAGCAAGAAGTTCAGCGAAGCAGGCAAACCGGGCAAGCCCCACAAGACAAAGCATAGTAATCTCCAGGCATCTGCGAGTGCACATGAGGCCCCACAGATTCAACACTTGTTCCCGACAAATGCCCCTCTCACTGGCACCTCCTTACATCTCAGTCCCCAGGTGTGCCTTGTGAAGGGGGGGCAGGATATTCTCCTACCTCGTAGCCAGCTCAGTCTGCGTTGTTCTCGCCTCCTCTCTTCTCTCCGTGCTCTAGGATCAGGAGGGGGTGGTTCTTCGCCTGAGCTCTGCCTCTCCTGCTCCTCCCTCTCTGCAGGCCTTACTAATCCTGAAAAGCCTTGCCCGGACTGACTCTGCTCTTCCCCAGTTTCCTCCAAGGCCAACTGAGCCACCCTCTCGGTCTCTGTCGGCTCTTGTTCCAGCTCATCTTCCCCCGCAGATTCAGACACTGATGGGGACATAACAGTGGGCACAACTGTGAGATCGAACACATTTTTTACATGGGTCATTGTTAGGAAATGATAATTACCTAACTTGTTGGGTTGGCAATATATAAACCCTCAATGTAGCTTTAAGACTGTATTGCTGTATTGCATCATACTGTGTCCTGATTGGTTAGCTCTGTAGCCAATGTCCTTAAGAGAGAGCTTGAAACATGGTTTGTTTCTCTTTGCTGACCATTATTGCTCTTTGCTGATTGTTATTGCTATTTGCATTGTTTGCTACTGGTTGCAACTGTTTATTGTGTATGACTACGACGACTGGTAAGAAGACTTTGTTATTGTCTTATCCCCGGACTATTGTTTTACTATCTACTGCTTTATCTGTGTATGACCTGGACTGTTTATTGGACTGTGCCTTATTACTATTTCCTAAAGTAAACACAACTCAGTGTATCTGTGTGTTGGCTGTTTATTCGCAACTGCTCTCAATCGCTTTCATGTGCACATCCTTGCTACTCTAGGGCTGCTCTGTGAATTCCTTAACAGTCATGACAAATATAAAAAAGGGGCAGAACTTCTCATGGTTGCGTCCCCATCTTCATCATTTGAACTTCCGCCAAGGACACCCCTGGCTATAACTTTTGTTTTCCAATAACGCAAAGGCTTTCCACATTGGAGGGGGAAAAAAAAGATATATTGTTGTAGTTTGAAATGACGGGCAAGAAACACATGGCAAGATTTGAGGTTCGCCCATCCGGTTTCGGGGTGTCAACGGTCTGCTTGCCCTGTCTTTTCATTCTTCAGTTTGAAAATCAAGGTTTGCTGCTGTAGCCCTTTTCAAATGTCAAATTGATAGCAAATCTGACACCGTCAAGGTGCACGGGGGTCCCTTTTTTGAGAAGGATTTCCATTCGAAACCTTTTCGCTTTGGGATTATGGAGCTTCAGCTGCTGCATGTGAATATCCTTTAGATGCGTCTTGTTAGTTGTTCACCCGTCTTGACCTGCTAGGATGCTTAGCATGAATTACTCTACCAGAGATGGGGCTCCTGCAAAGAAGGTTGCGAGAAAGGACACTGTTTCTTCCTCCTCCCCCCTTCCATTGGATGTACATCTTCTTCTTCTTCTTTTTTCAAATGTAGAAGGAAATCAGTTGCTAATCCTGATTTTTATTTGAGAAAGGAACCAGATGGTTGGAGCGTACAAGGTCACCGAAGTGCCAGGGAGAGACTGCACCATCTAGACAAAAGGATTCTGGCAATTCCCATTTTCTTGAGCTTTGGAACAAAGTCTTTGGTAAATCTTAAAAAAAAAAAAGAAGTCCTTTTCTTGCATGACTAAACTCATTGAAAGATTAAGGGGAAGAAGAAAAAAAAAGAGCTACCTTAACATTATTCCTGCTAAATTGGCTAATTTTCTTTAAAGCCTGTTTTTCCTCTACTCTGGACTTTAAATCCAAATAAAAAACTTAACTATGAGGAAGATACACCTTGTCTACCCTTGAGGTACCAGATGATATTGAAAGTATTACAACTATCCTATACCAAATTGCGCCCTGTGGATTTTAAAATTCTTTCCTTCTTGGCTGGACTAGCTTTTAAGCGACCCTACCTCGTCTAACTGTTGTTATATTCATTTGGCCACTTTGCCTTAAGGCTTAAACCTTTCAAGGAAAACAAAGCTGGGTAGATGTCTTAAAGCCAGTGGATTTTCTTTGTAGAAAAGAGAACAACAACAACAACAAGCAGGGGAATGCTGGTTTAGATACAGATACAGATTCACAGAGTTGGAAAGGACCTTGTAGGTCATCTAGTCCAACCCCCTGCCCAAGCAGGAGACCCTACACCATTTCTGACAAATGGCAGTCCAGTCTCTTCTTGAAAGCCTCCAGTGATGAAGCTCCCACAACTTCCGAAGGCAGCTTCTGTTCCACTGGTTGATTGTTCTCACTGTCAGAAAGTTCCTCCTTATTTCTAGGTTGAATCTCTCCTTGGTCTGTTTCCATCCATTATTCCTTGTCCGGCTTTCAGGTGCCGTGGAAAACAGCTTACCCCCTCCTCTCTGTGGCAACCCCTCAAATATTGGAAGACTGCAATCATGTCTCCCCTGGTCCTTCTCTTCACTAGAGTAGCCATGCCCAGTTCCTGCAACTGTTCATCCTATGTTTTAGTCTCCAGTCCCCTAATCATCCTGGTTGCTCTTCTCCGCACTCTTTTTAGAATCTCAACATCTTTTTTATAGTGTGGTGACCAAAACTGCCTGCAGTATTCTAGGTATGGTCTTACTAAGGCTTTATAGAGTGATGTTAGTACCTCCCTTGATCTTGATTGTATCCCTCTGTTAATGCAATTTAGGATTTATAGTTGTGTGGATGACATTGGGGAATTTTGGCAGAGGAGAAGCTGGTTTTCCAAAAGAGACTGGACAGCCATTTGTCTCGAATGGTATAACAATCTCTTGCCTTGAGCAGAGGGCTGGACTAGAAGACCTCGGAGGGCCCCTTCCAGCCGTAGGATTCTATGTTCTAAACATTGAACGGAGGAAGGTATGGGTGCTTAAACCTCCCTGGAAATTTCAAAAATTGGAATTTTTGATTATATGCTTACGGTATTGAAGACTTAAGCAAAGGATTAGCCCATCACATCATATCTCTGCTTGATGATAGTCTTAGAAGGACTATCCAGCTATGCTATGGGTTCCCTTGTAGAACTCCTTGTTTGGTTAAGAAATGCCATCATTGAAGGGGTGTTGAGTGGGGTGGGCCCCAGAAGGAAAGCCTTTCCTGCCAGGGCACCCACCTTTGAAACGCCATCCCTCGCTCAGTGCTTATAGTAGCCTCCTCTTTGCCAGAAGGTCTTGAAAATTTGGTTTTTTGGTTGAACCCGGAGCTCTAAATGTGTGATAGAGTCCGTCTCCTGGCTGTGTGGATAATTGGTTGGAGGATACATGGCCGCTGTGTGCCTTACTTTTTTTTTTAATCTTTCAAATGTATTTCATTCTAAGCTACCTAGATCAGTGGTGGGTTTCAATTTTTTTTACTATTGGTTCGGTGGGCGTGGCATGGCTTGGTGGGTGTGGCTTGGTGGGCATGGCATGGGAAAGTTACTGCAAAATCCCCATTTCCTCCCAATCAGCTGGGACTTGGGACGCAAAGAATAGATGGAGGCAGGGCCAGTCAGAATTTTTACTACCAGTTCTCCAAACTACTGATTTCACATTTTTGAGTAGATTATGATGATGTTGATGATTCCTAACATTGGACTGGAATGTCAAGGTCACCAGTTCATCTCCTGTTCTTCACTCTGGGATAGAATAGAATAGAATAGAATAGAATAGAATAGAATAGAATAGAATAGAATAGAATAGAATAGAATAGAATAGAATAGTTTATTGGCCAAGTGTGATTGGACACACAAGGAATTTGTTTTGGTGCATATGCTCTCAGTATACATAAAAGAAAAGATATGTTCATCAAGAATCATAAGGTACAACACTTAATGATAGTCATAGGGTACAAATAAGCAATCAGGAAAAAATATCAATATAAATTGTAAGGATCCAAGCAACAAAGTTACAGTCATACAGTCATAAGTGGAAGGAGATGGGTGGTGGGAATGATGAGAAGATTAATAGTAGTGCAGACTTAGTAAATAGTTAGACAGTGTTGAGGGAATTTAGCAGAGTGATGGCATTCGGGAAAAAACTGTCCTTGTGTCTAGTTGTTCTGGTGTGCAGTGCTCTATAGCGTTATTTTGAGGGTAGGAGTTGAAACAATTTATGTCCAGGATGCGAGGGGTCTGTAAATATTTTCACAGCCCTCTTTTTGACTCGTGCAGTATACAGGTCCTCAATGGAAGGCAGGTTGGTAGCCATTGTTTTTTCTGCAGTTCTAATTATCCTCTGACGTCTGTGTCTGTCTTGTTGGGTTGCAGAGCCAAACCAGACAGTTATAGAGGTGCAGATGACAGACTCGATATGACAGTGAAGAGCAGATCTTGACATTTCTCCGTAATATACTTTTCCAAGTATTTACATAATGCTATCAAATACGGCTTCGCCGATCCTTTTTTGTAAGATGATCTCCCGATCACCCTTGTTCGTCTTCCCTCAAGAAGAGATCAGAACGTTCTGTAGTGACAGAATGGAAGAATGTTGCCTGCACTTTTCACTCACTTTTAGACGAAAACCGATCACAAGGTTCAGGGGTGGTATTCACTTACTTTCTCTACTGATTCGCAAATGTGAGCCCCCGCTTCGCTCGCATGCGTCTGACCTTCCGTGCATGCACTTTGCTGGCACGCACGCTTTCCATGCATGTGCCCAGCCTAAAAAATGTGTCTAAATAGGATGGCATAGAGCCAGGGCGCGTGCGCAGGCCCACCTGTGATTTCCACTACCGGTTCAGGTGAACCGGTTCGAACCGGCTGAATACACCTCAGACAAGGTTGTAGGTATACATGGGGTCAGGTTTTTTTTTTTTTAAATATCTGTGTATGTATTGCTTTTTGTTAAAAAACAAAGCAGACCCTGTTTCTGGAATAGCCTGGGCCAGAAATGTATCCAAAACCTACTAATATAATCTGTCTCTTGAAAATATTTTTTTTTTGCCGTTCTCTCTCTCTCTCTCTCTCTCTCTCTCTCTCTCTTTTTTTTTTTTTTACCTCAGCTGAAATTTCACTCCCTCCAATCTCTGCTGCGTTCCTCACCCGCCAAAAACGTGAAACATGTGGTGAGAACCCAGGAAGCCCCCCCCACTCCAAAGTATTTGGGAACAGTTTGCGCTTTCCTTCACAAACAGCTGATGGGGTTTTTGGAAAGCAAGGGCTGAAACGAAGGGCCTCTGTTGTCAGTTTTTCCAAGGCAGAACGCCTTGTGCCGTGTTTCACAAAAAAGCGTGCGCACACGTGCACCTTGCAAGCATTCCAGCCTACGCTGCAAAATTTTAATTGACTCGTTAATGACGCCACCCAGGGGAGAAGTAAAAATGGCCAAGGATTGGTCATGGGGAAGCTTTTCTCTCGCTGTTACAAAACAGAAGACACCAGCAACTTGACAAGTCCAAGTGTCGGAGGCCAGAGGACTAATTGATAACAGGCAGCCTTTCTGCGAGGCTCTTTGGCAGGAACTGGGAGCGGAATCCAGTTCTCTGATCTCACCAGTGGTATTGGCCATGCCAAAGCCAGCCTGACTTTGACAGATTGCTTCCCTGCAATAATAACTTAAGCATGTTGCTTTTCTCACACGAGGCCACATGTCCCTCCCACTGGAGAGAATTGCTGGCTGTTTTCTTTCTTTCTTTCTTTCTTTCTTTCTTTCTTTCTTTCTTTCTTTCTTTCTTTCTTTCTTTTGCTTCCTTCCTTCCTTCTTTTTCTTTCTTTCTTTCTTTCTTTTGCTTCCTTCCTTCTCTTTCTTTCTTTCTTTCTTTCTTTCTTTCTTTCTTTCTTTATCTCTCTCTCTTTCCCTTCTTTCTTTTGCTTCCTTCCTTCTTTTTTCTTTTCTTCCTTTCTTTCTTTTTTCTTTCTCTCTCTCTCTTTCCCTTCTTTCTTTCTTTTTCTTCCTTCCTTCCTTTCTTCCTTCTTTTCCTCCTTCCTGCCTTCTTTCTTTTCCTTCCTTCTTTCTTTCTTTCTTTTCCTTCCTTCCTTCCTTCCTTCCTTCCTTCCTTCCTTCCTTCCTTCCTTTTTTCTTTCTCTCTCTCTCTCCCTCCCTCCCTCCCTCCCGCAGTGTCCCAGGGTCATTTGATCCCCTTTTGCGACCTTCTGACGAGCAAAGTCAATGCGGAAGCCAGATTCCCTTAACCACCGTGTTCCTAACTTAACAGCTGCTGTGTTTCACTTAACAACTGTGGCATCAAAGTCATGAAATGGGGCAAAACTCACTTAACACATTTCTCATTTAGCAACATCAATTTTGGGCTCCGTTGTGGTCGTAGGTCAAGGGCTACCTGTTTAGGTCAATCAGTGGAAGTTGGACTTGGAAGTCGCTCGCATGGATTTGTTGGCCGGTCCCTATATAAATAAGCACGATGGCTGTCCATCGAAATGAAATGAAATATGAAATCAGAACCACAATATTGGCATAATTCTTTTGTCACGGCTGGAAGAAAATTCAGCCTTATATGCTGAATTTTGAATTCTGTTGAGGAGCTTATTTCTCTCATTACCAATACATACCCGGTTGTGTTGCAGATTAGGATAAAGAGCTTGTACCTGCAGTCTTCAAATAATGTCTCTAAAAGATAAAGACTTCAGTTCCTTTAATCCCCAGTGAGTTTGGCCAGTCCCAAGATGTTGGAAACAAGCAGTTCAAAACATCTGAAAGCGCCGAATTGCATTAAAACTGCCCCAAACTTAATTTGTGTCAAGACATCCGAGAGTGAAAGAAAAATCAATATTAGATATTGTAAATTGATTTTATCGCGAGCTCAGTGGCTAAGGGCTGTATGCTTTGCTGCAGGCTCATCTGTTATTTAGCATGGAGTGTGAGAAGCTTAAGGCATTTTCTTAACGCCAGTAAGAAAACGGGTACCTGTATTCCGTGCACCTGCAGCTCAAGCATTTCTGTAATTTGGAAAGGGGTTTGTTGGGGTAAAGCTACAAAGGTAGCCAATTTGGTTAGCCAGTTTGATCTAGTGATTAAGACACCTGGCTAGAAACCAGAAGACGATGAGTTCTAGTCCCGCTTTAGCCATGAAAGCTGTCTGGGTGACTTTGGGCCAATCACCAGGAGAGGGTGAGTTCTAGTCCCGCCTTAAGCATGAAAGCTGTCTGAGTGACTTTGGGCCAATCACCAGGAGACTGTGAATTCTAGTCCCACCTTAGGCATGAAAGCTTTTTGGGTGACTTTGGGCCAATCACCAGGAGAGGATGAATTCTAGTCCTGCCTTAGGCATGAAAGCCATCTGGGTGGTTTTGAGCCAATCACCAGGAGATTGTGAGTTCTAGTCCTGCCTTAGGCATGAAAGCCAGCTGGGTCAGTGACACTCTCTCTCAGTCCAATTCAATTTACAGGGTTGTTGTTATGGGGAAAATAGGAGGAAGAAAGAGTATTAGATAGGTTCATCACCTTGAGTTGTTTATAAGAAAATAATAAAGGCGGAATATAAGTAATAAAAATATTATTCCCTGGAATGAATATTAAATAGGTAGGGAGCTATAGTTTACAGAGTTATTTCTTAGAAGGGGGATTCCTACTTCCTATTGGAAATCTTACAGATGGAGGCAACAGTATGAATATTATTATTACTCCAGTTCTTATCTTGCAGAGGACTAAACCATCACAACACTGAAAAGAGGCATGGAAATAGAATTAGAATTAGAATTAGAATTAGAATTAGAATTAGAATTAGAATTAGAATTAGAATTAGAATTAGAATTAGAATTAGAATTAGAATTAGAATTAGAATTAGAATTAGAAGCAGAGCAGAGCAGATGCTACTCAGCTGGAATCATCAACTGGATTTTGGCTGAACTAGAAAACCTGGTCCGGAAAACGCGTAAACTTTTGAATATGTACCATGCTTTACACCCACGAAGTGACATCGTCAGGTTGTACCTGCCAAGAAAAATAGGGGGCAGAGGCCTATTGCAAATCCATCAAACTGTAGAAGAAGAAAAACCAAGTTTGAATGATTATGTGAACCAAAGTACAGAAAAATTGCTGCAGGCTGTGAAAACGGAGAACATTATAAAAACAACAGAAACAAAGGCAGAATATAAGGAAAAACAGCTGGATGACAGATTAAATAGATGGAAAACCAAAGCTTTGCATGGACAGCACTTGAAAAACATCGAAGGAAAATGTGATGACAACTTGACATGGGCATGGCTTAAGATGGGAACCATCAAGAAAGAAACAGAAGGTTTAATACTCGCTGCTCAAGAACAAGCACTACAAACTAATGCCATGAAAGTGAAGATACAAAAATCCACTGACAATCCAAACTGCTGACTTTGCAACCACAAAGTCGAAACTGTTTCACATTTAATATGTGAATGCAGTAAAATCATACAAACTGATTACAAAGCTAAACATGACCAAGTTGCTGAATTAATCCTCTGGTCATTATGTAAAACATACAACTTACCTGTATACAAAAAGTCATGGGAACATAAAGTGGAAAAAGTTATAAAAAATGAGAAGGTGAAAATCTTGTGGGACTTTCGAATACGGACGGATCGTCATTTGGAACACAACACGCCAGATATCGCAGTTGTTGAAAACCGAAACGTACAATTTATTGACATTGCGGTACCAGGAGATGCCAGAGTCAATGAAAAAGGACTGGAAAAAATCATGAAATATCGCAACCTGGCCATTGAAACTACACGATTATGGATGAAACATGTGACAGTGATACCCATTGTCATTGGGACACTTGGTACCATATCCAAGAATTTTATAAGATACATCAACAAATTGCAGCTTCCTGCAATAACACCAGCAGAACTGCAAAAAACTGCGCTACTTGGAACATTGTACATCTTAAGAAGGTACTTGGTTGATACCTAGGACGCTGGCAGCAATCATTAGCACCAGTCAATGGTATTTGTGATGCATTTTTGAATGTTCAGTTGACTGAGTTTCATGTTTAATGAATAAAATAAATAAATAAATAAATAAATAATTAATAATAATAATAATAATAATAATAATAATAATAATAATAATAATAATAAATCTAGCTTGTTTAGAAACAGTACAAGGACTCCTTTCTGAGAAGCGAAAGCAGAATATTATTTTCCCCTTTCACTCCGCTACAGTTTGATTGTTCATTTTCTTTTGCATTAATTTATCGAAGGACACTTGCCTAAATTACTTTCTGTCTCTCTCGAAAGCCTTTGATCTTGGTGACAGTTTGACTGCATTAGGGAGAGCCTATTGGTTAATCCTTTGCTTAACTTGTCCTTTTGGGCACAGCCAGAGGTCTTTCCAGAGCTAATCTGTCAGCACAGTCTAAATCCTAATCAAACAAGGAGAAAGAGATGCTGTGAACTGTATTATAAGATGAAAAAAGTGCATTGTGGGATTGGCTGCTTTAAAGGAAAAGATTTAAGGCTCCTTGAGTGGCCGTGTTCCATGGAGTTCCTTGGCATTTTCCCTTTTGCATTTTTAAAGGCATAATTGGGCAGGATAGCAGTGTCTTTTGGGAGGGGGCCATGTAGCTATTATCAACAGTCACGAATACCTTTCATCTTTTAAAAACCAGGAATGGGAAAGGCGGTACATGAGATTCTGAAGGGTGAAGGTGAGGAAAACACTTTAAAGAGGAAAAATTAAGATAAGAATCAGTGTCTTTAATCTTTCCTCTCTGCCATATTTGATCATGCTTTTAAAAAATGCAGAGGGGAAAAAAAAAGTCCACCAGGATTTGGTACAATGTTTAGTTTAAAACTTCAAAGTCTTGTGGTTTGAAACTATGGCAGTGGCTAGTCTTCTAAAATACCTGCTCTTTGTACATTATTTCCTCAAAGGCAAGTAATTCTGAATGAATTGAAGGTTGTCATCTGTGATTCAGTGCTAAATATTCAAATCCAAAACTTCAGGCTGGAGCAGCGTGGTTCAAGAATACTTCCTTCAGATGCTTGCGTCCAATATTCTCTACAGGTCATAATGTAATCAGCAATAGGATAAATAATATGAAAAAATAAACTTTTTTTTTAAAAAAACTCATTCCCTTCCTCCCCTTTTTGACATTAAAGTCAGGCAGAAGCAAGGCAGTAAGATGAAAGGAAACATAGCCAAAAAATTAGCATCAGATGAATGCTAAAGTCCAAAGCCAGTTGAGAGCCAAGGCATCAGAGGTAAAGGTTTCCCTCGCACATGTGCTAGTCATTCCAGACTCTAGGGGGCAGTGCTCATCTCTGTTTCAAAGCCGAAGAGCCAGTGCTGTCCGAAGACGTCTCTGTGGTCATGTGGCCGGCATGACTAAATGCCAAAGGAGCACGGAATACTGTTACCTTCCCACCAAAGATGGTCCCTATTTTTCTACTTGCATTTTTACGTGCTTTCGAACTGCTAGGTTGGCAGAAGCTGGGACAAGTAACGGGAGCTCACCCCGTTACGCAGCATTAGGGATTCGAACTGCTGAACTGCCGACCTTTCGATTGACAAGCTCAGCATCTTAGCCACTGAGCCACCATGTCCCTTTGGCATCAGAACAGAGATCCAAATCCTAAGGTAGATTCCAGGGTCCTTTTGAGGGACAAGAGAAATCCATTTACTAGGAAGGATCCAAGATCAATAAGCAAGTGTGATCCCAAATCAGCTGCTAGGAACTGAGGGCTCATGGAATCAAACCAGCCAACTCCAACGCTTAGTGATTAAGTCATTTAGATGTTCCTCTGAGGTGGACAACTACATCTGAATGAGATTTTCCTCATAAGAAGACCTTTTTCTTAGTCCCATGCTTGGTCTGAGCTCTTAAATGCCTGTTCTCTCCTTGGGGGGTTAGCAGAGCTGTGGTCTCTCTTTCTGAACGTTGCCTCATTCCCTCTGCCTTGTGGCAATTCAGATCTGGGTTGATATCTCCACAGCTTCCGGTTCAGTCCAGGCTGTTGCTGAGCTGGCTCCTTCAGATTAATTTCCAGGCTGTTACTCTCTTGATGAGACCTGACATAAAGTCATATCCAATTAGGGACTACAGCCGAATGTGTATCTGATCTGATCGAGTGACTTTGGTTTTTTAATATTAACACATTTCCACTCCTTTTCTTTCCCAAACTGGCTGACTCTGAAATCCTGAAATTCACTTATTTCTTTATTCTAACCAAAGCTTTATGTGATCATTCCAAAGTCCTATCCAAAAATCATTTCTGATACATTTTGGTTCAATTACAAATATGATGTTTCTGATTTCAGAAATTTGATATTTGAAGCTTCTCTGTGAAGGAAAATCTGAAGATGCCTCTCTTTTCTCAGTTGGGCTACAGTATAAATAATGTTCAGTTATTCAAGACAATAGAAAGAACTACCGTATTTTTCGGAGTATAAGATGCTCCGGACTATAAGGCGCATCTACCTTTTTTGGTGAGGAAAACAAGAAAAAGAAATCTGCCTCTGCCTCTCAGCAATTTTGCCTCGTTGCAGCAAACAGCAAATAGCCTGCTTTACTTTCATTTTCGTTTTCAGCATAACTTGATTAGCACAAGGAAAAAAAAAACTGCTCTCAGCAATTTACCTCCTTGCAGCAAACAGCAGAGGTCCACACAGCAATAGGCAATGGCAATCCCTGCAGCCTGAAACAGCTGAGAGTCCGGAGGCCAATCCAACGGACAATCAACTTGTGCTAATTAGGCTGTGTTGAAGCTGAAATGGGCTGTTTCTTCTTGCTGCTTGCTGTAAGGAGGTAAACTGCTGGGAGACAGAGGCCAAAGGGTGGGGGCCAGTGGGTGGGCGGGGCTACATTTGGTGTATAAGATGCACCTAAATTTTCACCCCCTTTTAGGGAGGAAAAAGGTGCGTCTTATACTCCGAAAAATACAGTATGCTATTTCTGAGTGATTGCCCACGTTAGCCATAGTTAGTTAGTTCTACCTTAGCCATAGAAGCCAGCTGGGTAACTTTGGGCCAATCACCAGGAGATGATGAGTTCTAGTCCCGCCTTAGTCGTGGAAGACAGATGGGTGACTTTGGGCCAATCACCAGGAGATGATGAGTTCTAGTCCCGCCTTAGCCGTGGAAGGCAGATGGGTGACTTTGGGCCAATCACCAGGAGATGATGAGTTATACTCCCGCCTTAGCCGTGGAAGGCAGATGGGTGACTTTGGGCCAATCACCAGGAGACACTGAATTCTAGTCCCGCCTTAGGTATGAAACCCAGCTAGGTGATTTTGGGCTAATCACCAGGAGAAGATGAGTTCTAGTTCTGCCTTAGCCATGGAAGGCGGGTCGGTGTCTTTGGGTCAATCACCAGAAGACACTGAATTCTAGTCCTGCTTTAGGCATGAAAGCTGGCTGGGTGACCTTGGGCCAATCACATTCTCTCAGCCCAAGCCACCTCACAGGGTTGTTGTGAGAAAATAGGAGGAGAAAAGTGAGTGGAATACGTTCACCACCTTGAGATATTTGTAAAAAATAATAAAAAACGGGATACAAATAAATAGCGATACAGATAGAAATTGCATAGCTGTTATTGAGTAATTGATCATCTTTCTTGAATATTGTATGTAATATTATTGGGATAGCTATATGTGTGTGTCAGGGGTGGGTTCTAAATTTTTTTACTACTGGTTCTGTGGGCGTGGCTTATTTTGTGGGTGTGGCTTGGAGGTCATGTGACTAGGTGGGTGTGGCTAGCTGGTCAGAGTCATTTCTGGAAGGTCCTCGCACTTACGACCAGTCCTTGCACTTACGACCTGACTCATTTGTTTGCTTTTAACACTGATCAGCTGTAGGACGGCCCTTTGAAGCCCCGCGGCAAGAGTTTAAACAGTTTTTTTCCCTCTAGTCATCAGCTGGGACTCAGGAGGCAGCAATAGATTGGGGGTGGGACCAAATAAAAGGTAAAAATAATGTGGGTGGATGGGGGGTGGAGGGGAGGGTGGGGGGGGGAGAACCGGTTCAGTGACGTCATATCGTCACTGCTACCGGCTCGGCCGAACCGGACCGAAGTGGGAGGAACCCACCACTGGTGTGTGTGTGTATTTGTACACATGCATCTGTGCTGAATTGAATAAAAATTTATCTTTTGCCAATCAGTCATCAGTTTTAATTTTCAAATGGTTTGGCTTATTTATTGATTTGATTCATTGTACTATTGATAATTAGAATAATTAATCAACTTGCCTGCAGAAGTAGTAAATGCTCCAACACTTTTAAGTTTTTAAGAATTGACTGGACCACCATTTATCTGAAATGATATAGGATTTCCTGCTTGAGCAGAGGGCTGGACTAGAAGACCTCCAAGGTCCCTTCCAACTCTGTCATTCTGTTATCATTTCTTTGGAGGCACTTATATAATATAGTGCTATTAAGGAAAAAATAGGATTATATTTAGGAGATTATTTTCAAATAAGGAGTATTTTTATCTAGTTGAATCTAGGTACCGAGGCGTGCAATTTCAGTAATGGGTAGAAAGTTTTGCATGTCATCACTTGTTAGATTAGTCAGTATTAAATCAAGAGAAAAACGTTGTTATAATAGCTAAGAGCTTCTGAAAGGTGCTCATTATGAGCAGCGCTCCGAATAATGCTTGCAAAAATTAATTTTTCTCCATGAAACATCATTTGAGGAAAGAAAGGCATTTGGGAGAATAAAGAATATTTACTTATTTATTAGATTTATGTGCTGCCCAGCTTGCCTAAGGTGACTCCGAGTGGTTTACAAATATTAAAACCAGGAAACATTAAAATGATAAAACAATAAGTAACAACAACAATAATGATAATAGTTACCTTTACCTAAACGGTGGTGGCACAGTGGTAAGAATGCAGTATTGCAGGCTGACTGTGCACACCACTGCCAGCAGTTCGATCCTGACCGGCTCAAGGTTGACTCAGCCTTCCAACCTTCTGAGGTCAGTAAAATGAGGACCCAGATTGTTGGGGGCAAGAGGCTGACTGGAAACCACTTAGAGAGGGGCTGTAAAGCACAATGAATCAGTATATAAATCTTAAGTGCTTTCCAGCACAAGATGCATTTGGATGTATATGAAGGGACTAGATTAGGGGTGGGCTTCAAAAAATGTAGCAAGGGGTTCTCTGCCTGGTTGCTGGCTGGGCATGGCCATGGTGGACGTGGCATAGTCAGCCTCCTGCACCATGGGGGGGGAGACAATTTTGCCCTCCCCGGGCTCCAGAGGCTTTCCTCAAGCCTCCAGGAGGGTGAAAACGGCCTCCCCAGGCTTCGGAGGCCCTCTGGAGGCCGGAACCAGGCCCGTTTCCGGCCTTCCTAAACTTCTGATAGGCCCTTTTTTCGCCCTCCCCAAGCCTCCGTGTGCACCCTGCACTTATCTGCATCCAAAACGGGCTGCGTGGGGATTCCTGGGAGTGGTGGGATGGGGTGGGCAGGGCCAGTACGGAGTGGAATTTGGGGGTTTTCCGAACTGTACAGAATCTTAGCTAGAGGTTCTCCCGAACCCCTGCAAACCAGGGGTGAAATCTACTTACCTATCTACTGGTTTGGAAGTGTGCACATGCGTGCATGTCATGTCTGATTTTGGACCCTCTGCATATGGGCAAAGCCTTCTGCGCATGTGCAGAGGGTCAAAAACAGGTTACTTCTTGGTTAAAAGCAGGAAGTAATGACATCCAGGCGGGTGGGTGAAGCCTTGCGCTGCTGCCCCTACCGGTTCTCCGAACCACCTGCCGCCGCCGCTACCGGTTTGCCTGAACCGTTGCAAACCGGTAGCATTTCACCCCTGCTGCAAACCCCCAGCAACCTACCCCTGGACTAGATCAAAGGCAAAAAGAGAAAAAAGAGCAACTTTGCCAGGATAACTACTACAGAAGGGCTAAATTATATTTTTAAAAATGAAAATAGCACACTTATTTTTTTAGAAATAATATAAATAGTTCTTTGAGAAATTTTCCAGTTCAGACATGGTCCTTAACCTTTGCCAAACCTAAATAACTGCCGTGTGTGATTTAGGTGAGAAAGGGATGCTGTCTTGAGCAATGAAAGGACTCTAATTAAAAGGAAGGTAGCCACAAACATTCCCAGTTCTGAGAAGCTCCATTTCAAACAGTTTTGAAATCTCCACGAAGAAGTATTTGAATAAATATCAATAAAAATGAAAAATGTATAAAGAGTCAGGCTGGTCCCATGGAGAAATGTACTTTCAAGAGAACAGGCAGAAAATTTGCTTGGCTTAATTTTTTTATTCCATTTTAAATATTTATGCAAATACAAATAGATTTTTTTTTTCAAGGCAATCTTTGATGTTTGGCTTGCCCTGCAATTTGACCTTATGCTACTCAAATACCTCATAAAAACTTCAGGGCATCACTTTGTGGATGGAGAAAGTATAAAGTTTCCTCTGGAGTTATTTATAATTTCCAGTATCAAACTAGAAGGAAAGAGACGTGAAGTATTAGTCGCTTTATAAAGTCTTAGTAAGGTCACACCTGGAATATTGGATCCAGTTGTGGTCACCACATTACAAAAAAGATGTTGAGACTTTGGAAAAAGTGCAGAGAAGAGCAACAAAGATGATTAAAGGCCTGGAGACAAAAATATATGAAGAACGTTTGCAAGAATTGGATATGGCCAGTCTAGAGAAAAGAAGGACTAGGGGTGACATGATAGCAGTATTCCAGTATTTGAGAAGTTGCCACAAAGAGGAGGGGGTCAACTTATTTATCAAAGCATCAGTAGGGAGGACAAGAAAAATAGATGGAAACTAAGGAGAGAAGCAACCTGGAATTAAGGAGAAACTTCCTAACAGTGGGGACAATTAACTGCTGGAAAGCTTGCCTTCAGAAGTTATGGGTGCTCCATAACTTTAAGAAAGGTCTTTAAGAAAACACTGGACAGCAACTTGTCTGAAATGGTACCATAGGGTCTCCTGTTTGAGCAGGGGGTTGGACTAGAAGACCTCCAAGGTCCCTTTCAGCCCTATTCTGATTGATTGAGACCTACCATTTATTATGCAGTGTGTCAGCGTTTCAACGCTGGCATAGAGAGAGCAGAGGAAAGCGAGAGATAAACTCTGAAACTTTTGCCTGCTAAATCCCTTTGAAGCCCGGTTGTCGTGGAAATGAGGGGAGGGGGCACATTCCTGGGAAATGACGAGGAAAAGAAGTCTGAAGAATGACTTGGAAGACAGCCAATGAGAAGCAGAGATTTGGGGATCGGAAAGGGAGGGATTGGGAGGCAAAAGGTCAGTCTTGTCTGCGTGGAGTCATGATCCGGTGGCTGAGCTCAATTAAAGAAAGATTTCCTTAAAGATTGGCAGTTTGGAAATTTATTTAATTTTGAGATAGCACCACAGTCTGACACAGTGTCTATTGATTGCCTGATAATCAAAGTTCTCCACTTGACTTGTAGCAAATCAATAAATATCATAAAATTAATATGAAACCTGAAAGAAAAGAAAACCTTCTATAGCTAAAATAATACATAGGTGCACAGAAAGATATTTTAAATATGTACCAGTTCCAAGTTTGGAAGATCTGAGGAAATAATAATAATAAATGTTTTTGTTAAGGAAACTCATAATATATTTATGTCTCCAATTCTCAAATACTTCCCTTTCTTGCAAAGGGCTTCAGAATCGCTTCTCAAAGTATTGTGTGGAAGCATTGGCAATGAAAAAGGTACAGAAATGGTCAAACTCACTCATCCCTGATGAATTGCAAGAGAAATTCTATAGTGATCTTCTTAATAGGCATGTCTTGTCTAAGGAAAAGAAGAACTAAGGTTGACATGATATCTGTCTTCCAAAACTTAAGGGGCTGTCACCAAGAAGAGGGAGTTGACCTACTCTCCAAAACATCAGAAGGTAGGACAAGAAGCAATGGGTGGAAGCTCAAAGAGAGATCTTACCAGGAACCAAGGAGAAACAAGAGATCATTAAAGAGAGATCCAGCCTAGAACTGAGGAGAAATTTCCTGACAGAATAATTAACCAGTGGAATGGCTTGCCTTGAGAAATTGTGGGTGCTCGAGCACTGGAGGTTTTCAAGAATAGACTCGACAGCTATTTGTCCTCAATGGTATAGGACAGGGGTATCAAACTCATGGCCTATAGGCCAGATGCGTCACACCCCCATTTTAGCAAAGAGGAACAAAGTTGCGATACGTCACATGACGACAAGGTGACGCCGCGAGTTTGACACTCCGGGTATAAGATCTCCTGCTTGAGCAGGGATTGGACTAGAAGACCTTCAAGGCCCCTTCCAACCAGTGGTGGGTTGCTCCCGGTTCGGTCCGGTTCTGTAGAACCAGTAGTAAAACCGGCGGGAGGCTCTGCCCATCCATCACAACATCATCATGGGTGATCCATGCATGCACACGCTCCTGCTGCAAACCAGTAGTAAAGATAAGAACTCACCCCTGCTTCCAACCATATTATTCTATGTTCTAATTAAACTTTGCTCGTTTTTGTTGTAAGTTTTGTTTTTCAACTGAGTGATAGAACCAGTGAGTGATTCAAATAATTTAACAACCGGTTTTCTGCCCTAATGATTTCTTCCAATAACCAGTTCACCAAACTGCTCAGAAAGTTAACAACCAGTTCTCCCGAATTGGTGTGACTGGCTGAATCCTACCACTGGATAGAACTGTTGTTGTTGTTAGTTGCGAAGTCATGTCCATCTAATGAGAAGGAAGGACTCACTGGAGAAGAGCCTAATGCTGGGAAAGATTGAGGGCAAAAGAAGAAGGGAACGACAGAGAATGAGGTGGCTGGATGGAGTCACTGAAGCAGTAGGCGTGAGCTTAAATGGACTCCGGGGGATTTAGAGGACAGGAAGGCCTGGAGGAATATTGTCCATGGGGTTGCGATGGGTCAGAGAGGACTACTGATCTCTTTTAAAGTAGGATCACCGAACCAAGTTTTACAGAGTTTCTCACAACTTTAATGCCTCCTCTGGAAATTTAATATAGATATAGTAGACACATGCTTTCAGAAACCATCAGACAGTGTTGACCTCTCCTGACTGCTGCATTGTACACCTGGGAAATGAGAGACTTAAGCCATAACACATGATTGAGTTTAGTGGCATTGGGAAGCTCCTAAGGCCCAGAAAAATCTCAGGGCTTGATGTGAAATGTGTCCAATTGAATCCGGTTTCATTTGTAACTAAGTTCTATGTCAAGAGCAACCCCTTTCTGAAGCCTCTGGAGTCTCCGGGATATTCTCTATGTTCAAACTGGACCCAACAAGTTGCATGTCTTTCATCCCTTATTAATGCACATTCCAAAATTTTCTAGACAAAGTGAAGGGTTGCGGGAGGCTCCTTATGCAGTACATTTGCTTCTCCCTTCCTGGTTTCACTTAGAAGAACATTTTTTTTTCTATCGGCGGGGGTGTTTTCACAGTTGATTTCTTTCTTCCTGCCTCTGCGTCTAAATATTTGATCAGGCGTGAGTCTGGATGTATCATTTGTGCAGTGACAATTGCACAGACCGCTGTTGGGTTTTTGTTTTTTCTGATGGCACGATCCCTTGGAGTAATTTGCAAATCCACGGGATTTATTTCAATTAGATGTCCTCAAGTGTGGGAATGGCTCCAGGTGGTCTTATCACAGATGCTTGAAGCAGCCTGAGAATAACTCTAGGGGTGAGTTTTGGGTTGGCTGCCTTTGAAAAAGTTTGAAAGGATCTGCAACAGAAAATGCTGTAGAACAGAATTCGGGATATATCTCATTAAGAGACAATTTTGTTTCTAACTCCAAGGTTGCTGATTTGTGTTGCCCACCTGTCAGAGGTATCGAAGACCAAAACTATATACATGGAACCTTTCACTCAGCTCCATCCATCTATCCGAACCTCAACACACAACATTCACACAAATTCATCCATCCCAACTTCAACCCATACATACAAATTTGGAATCGCCTACTGAGCCAGGGGAAGAATACAGAAATGTATCACTTTTGCTTCACTCATGGTTGCTTCTCCTGTCTTCTTCAGGGACCATTTTTGTTCCTCCACTGGTTTCATTCCTCATTTAAGAAGTTCAAACCCCAGGGTGTAACGGATCCAAGTGTTGCTCATTATCTAGGTTCCACTTGGAATACGCAGGTGTTATTGTGGTTAAGCGGTTGGTCTGGGATCAGGGAACTGATGCTACAGGGGTGTTTGGTGAAGATAAAGCTAGGAGATTTCATGCAGGCTCTGAGAGAAGGCAGATTATAGATGCAATTGATGATGATAACAGAATAACAGAGTTGGAAGGGGCCTCTGATGTCTTCTAATCCAAGCCACTGTTCAAGCAGGAGACGAGATTGATAGGAAAGATGATAATTATTTCCAATACGACTGTGTTTCCCTGAAAATAAGACTGGGTCTTATATTAATTTTTGCTCCAAAAGACGCATTAGGGCTTATTTTCTGGTTAGGTCTTATTTTTAGGTAAATACGGTACTAAAGAGCCGAGGTGGTGCAGTGGTTAGAGTGCTGTACTGCAGCTACTTCAACTGACTGCTAGTTCAGCAGATCAGCAGATCAAATCTCACCGGCTCAAGATTGACTCAGCCTTCCATCTTTCCGAGGTGGGTAAAATGAGGACCTAGATTGTTGGGGGCAATATGCTATTTAATATACTGTCGATTGTTGTAAGCTGCCCAGAGTCCTCAAAGAGTGGGCGGCATAGAAATATGATTAATAAAATAAAAATAAATAAATAAATGCATCCATCTGGCTGACAATCTTAACTCGGTCTTATTTTGGGGGTAGGGCTTATATTATGAGCATCCTCAAAAATCGTACAAAGACTTATTTTCTGGTTGGGTCTTATTTTCGGGGAAACAGGGTAATAAGGATGCAGTGTGACCATCATTCACTCTTGAATAACTCCTGGTCCTACATTTTTTGGGGGGCCTGTTGTTTTTCAGCTCAGATGAAATATTCTAGGGAAATCGATTGGTTGCACGCTTCTGTGCCAGCAAAACGCATCAAAGACAAGTGTGATAGAATTGCCAGAGACGGTTGTGATACCGTTGGCCTGAAAGGATGACTCTATGTCTACAGAAACAGAATGGAGAGCTGTGTGGACGCATTGAAGTCAGGCGGGAACCTATTTTCAGAGACTCTTCTCTTGATTATCAGATGCCAGGGATGGACAGGAGGATGGATGGTGCCACCATGCCCTGCTTGTGAACTTCCCAGGGGCATGGGGGCAGGCCACTGCTGGCAGACCGAAGGTTGAGTGGGATGAATCACTGCCCTGACCTGCCATGGCAGAGCTTACATTCTTACCCTATTGTCTGGAATGACAGAGAAATCGATCAAGCTGGGACATTGTTTCCAGCAGGTCATTTTGATCCAATTTATTATTTTCCTTTCTCCCAAACCAGCTTTTACTTACCAAATGCTAAAACTCTTTTAGCTTGATTGCTAACTGTAGGGTCATCAAAGCCATTTCTCACCCTCCCTCCCTCTCCCCACCCCCTCTCCCGTGAGTTCAGTATGTGATTATCCAACTCATGCTACTCAGGGAAAAATAAATAAATAACTAAAGAGGTTTTGTTTTAATAAGCAGTTTGCAGTTTGGCACACAATGCTGAGGAAAGCAACATTATCTCCAGCAGTAAACTCTGGACTCATTGCTAGGCTTGACAAGAAAATGATTGAGTCTGTTTGTTATATCTTTGTGAAGCTGCCAGGGCCGCTGATGGAAATGTTGCTGTTTATTCAGCAATGCAATAACACTTTCTGTAATTTATGGATGCACATTCCCCAGATTACTAAAGGTAATATTGTTGACTAAAGGAAAGTATACGAATGGATAGTTTCAGTTGTTCCTGTCCTTATAAAAGTGATTGACTGTTCCCTTTGCCAAGGGAAGAATTTGCACAGGCGTTTCTCTCTTAACAATTACGAATTTCCTCTCCTCTTGACAGTTACAAATAACACGGATGGTTGCTGGCCACAAAAATGTATTGACTTGCACAAGTCCCAAAAAAACAGGAACTCGGAATTTGGCTTTCTTGAGCTTTATTTTGTATAAAGCCAATTGTGTGTTGTTGTTGTTTTTAAAAAAACAGACTTAGTATAAGGAGGATGGGCCTAGAATGGAATGATAACTTACATATACCTCTATGAGAAAGTTAAGGGTTGAGTAGGTGACCCGTTCGGCCCAGAAGCTCAATCTTTATGGTTCTGTTTTGTCTTCTGCCCTGCAGGATATATATCCTGCAGGGCAGAAGACAAAACAGAACCATAAAGATTATATATATATATAGCTATATACCCTGTTTCCCCTAAAATAAGACATCCCCTGATAATAAGCCCAATCGGGCTTTTGAGTGCATGTGCTAAAATAAGCCCCCCCCGAAAATAAGCCTTCTCCGAAAATAAGCCCTCCCTGAAAATATTTAACCACATGCACAGCCAGTCCCCATCATTTCCAATGGTTAAAGTTAAGGAGACGGAGCTGGAAATCAGGTAAGATGGCAAGAGGAACCCCGTTTTGCTCCACGCACCCCAAAATAATTTGACATCCCCGAAAATAAGGCCAAGCACTTATTTCGGGGTTCAAAAAATATAAGACAGGGTCTTATTTTTGGGGAAACACGGTATACCGTATTTTTTGGAATATAAGACGCATTGGACTATAAGACGAACCTACCTTTTTTGGTGAGGAAAACAAGAAAAAGAAATCTGCCTCTGCCTCTGTTTGCTAGCAATTTTGCCTCGTTGCAGCCTGCTTTACTTTCATTTTCATTTTCAGCATAGCTTGATTAGCACAACAAGAAAAAAAATCTGCTCCCAGCAATTTACTTCCTTGCAGCAAGCAGCAGAGGCCCGCACAAAAAGCTGAGAGCAAAACAGCTGAGAGTCAGGAGGCCAATCCAGTCAGCTTGTGCTAATTAGGCTGTGCTGAAGCTGAAACGAGCTGTTTCTTCTTGCTACTTACTCCTTTACCAAGGAGGTAAATTGCTGGGAGACAAAGGGCAAAGGATGGGGGCCAGTGGGTGGGCAGGGCTACATTCAGTGTATAAGATGTACCCAAATTTTCATCCCCTTTTAGGGGGGAAAAAGGTGCATTTTATACTCCAAAAAATATGGTATATATACCTTGAAAGACTTCTTTCTGCTTTGATTCATCAGCAAGGTGTCCTAAATTGCCACAATGGAGTTTCAGCACATTTGGAACTGTATTTGGGAGCATTTATTTGCTTTTGGAGACAGGCACTAAGAGGCACATGATCCATTTGAACTAGAGCACGTAAGTTTTGGGAATTGAGTCTCATTTCTCAGAAAGATTAGTCATCGATGTCCTAGGACTTAGAGAATGGGGATATTTATTTACAGGCTTCAAAAAAAGAAAAGAAAAGAAAAGAAAAGAAAAAGAAAAGAGCAAACAGGCATGGCTGCATGCGGACAATTGATATCTGAGGGAATAAGTTGGTTTTCTGTATTGGGTGGAGACATATTTCTGCCAACATATTTATAAAATAGAGCAATGTTTTTCAACCTTGGCAACCTTGAGATGGGAGGGCATGCTAAAGAATTCTGGGAGCTGAAGTCCACCTATTTTAAAGTTGCAAGGTTAGGAGACACTGAAATATAGTATGCAGATAAGGTATGTGTATGTATCATATCCAAAAGGGATGCGGTGGCTCAGTGGCTAAGACACTGAGCTTGTCAATCGAAAGGTCAGCAGTTCAGCAGTTCAAATCCCCAGTGCCGCGTAATGGGGTGAGCTCCTGTTACTTGTCCCAGTTTCTGCCAACCTAGCAGTTCGAAAGCATGTAAAAAATGCAAGTAGAAAAATAGGGACCACCTTTGGTGGGAAGGTAACAGCGTTCCATGGGCCTTTGGCGTTTAGTCATGCCGGCCACATGACCATGGAGACGTCTTTGGACAGCACTGGCTTTTCGGCTTTGAAATGGAGATAAGCATCGCCCCCTAGAGTCGGGAATGACTAGCACATATGTGTGAGGGATTCATATCCAGAGAATGCTGCACATTGATGAGTTGAAAGTGGTTTTCCTTGGTATTATGACATCTGCAGAAGCAATATCTACTGCAACCGGCCTAATTTAGAAGAGATTGTTGCATTAATTTCTTTTTGCCCCTATCATAAGTATTTACTCAATAAAGGGCAAAAACCTAGTACTGTAAATTTAAGAATTCTTTTAATTATCCATGTTCCATTCAGTGAAGTTTATTTACCTGGAATGGATGGTGTGGTTTGTCACTCCTTTGGGGGCCCCTTTACGTCTTTTACCATTTGTACAATCATACATTTTAATTGTATCTTTGAATTTTTATTTTGCAATTGGAGCTTATTTCTGGCTGACCAGGGGAGATCTGACTTTGAAAGAAACAAGGCCTTAAGGATATGGGTTTGAAAGCATCGAACAGATCCTGAACTGATCCTGGCCACATCACAGAAAGTTACAGTAATTGAAAACTGATGCCTGGATCTGCACGAGGGATCTGTTGTAAGTATTCTTGTTGGAATACATGTTAGAATGTATTTTTGTATTGCAACAGCTATAGAATTGTTCAGCCAGTAGATGGCAGTGTTTAGTGTGCATCTATGGCTATAATCTATGGTTTCTTTACGTTCTGGGTAGAGTTTTCATATAGTTGAGCAGTAAAGCACATGGTGATTGTGCTCCTTGTTTGCTCTATTAGCTTTCAGTAACCAGAAATTCCAGATCTATGACTGCATCCATTTTTTTCCTGGGCTAAAGAGAATTGAAGTCTATCATATTGAGGATAGGAAAGGAAAGGATAGAGAACCATCATCCTTGACTTGTGACTCAATCTCACTTGTGAGATAGAAATCAAATAAATATCATAGTATTTATGTACTTAGGAACAATAGAGTATTGGATGGTGGTGAATATCTTAACTCTCATGAAATACGGACGGCAAAGATTGAAATGGTAATCCAGCAACGTTTGCAAGTCATATGTTTTTGCCCTGTACAATTTAGAGGTCAAAGATTTCCACTGTTGAAATATCCTTTTCTACCCTTGGCCCGTGTGAAAAGTGATCCAAATTCAACGGGGGACATTTGATAAGGTTGCTGTGGCTCCTTCCAACATAAAAACACTTCCAAGGAGATTAGAACTATTGGGCTGGGGTCGGAGAGGCAGTGATTTTTTCAAAACCATCACATGCCTTATACATGCAAATTGCCTCGGTCAATCAATTAATCAATCAATCAATCCTGAGGTTCCGTATTCTTATTCAACCGAAAATATAATTGTACCTAAAATATAATGTGCATATATAACCAGTGTTAAAAAGGATCTTCAATAGAAGCGGTGAGCTTCCATCCCCAATTCATTACTTTCAACATTAGCAGGAGCTACTCTTGTTTGCTCTCAGTTTTGGTCATCTCTCGCTTTTTCTGAAGGTATACAGGTAGTCCTTGACTTACGACCGCAATTGAGCCAAAAAATTTCCATTGCTAAACAAGATAGTTGTTAACTGGGCTTTTCCCCATTTTACGACCTTTTTTGGCCATGGTTTGTAAGTGAGCCGCTGCCGTTGTTCAGTTAGTAACAAAATTGTTAGGTCAACATGGCTCTCCTGTTGACTTTGCTTGTCAGAAGGTCACAAAAGGTGATCACTTGACACCCCTCCCCCGGGACAATGCAACTGTTGTAAATATGAACCAGTAGCCAAGCTTTTGAATTTTGATCACATGGCCATGGGGATGCTACAGTGGTCATAAGTGTGAAAAATGGTCATAAGTCATTTTTTCAGTGCCATTGTCAGTAAATGAATGATTGTAAGTTGAGGGCTACCTGTAAACAGTCATAAGAGGTTGCTGCAGTCATACAGGGAGTTCTCCCTCTGTTTCTCTCTTTTCATTTCTGTTATTCAGGATATTGCTGATAAGCTCTATGTGCTTAGAGCTCGAAGCATTGTTAGAGACCCCACATACCCACGCATTACTGTCTGGTTTGATGGCAGCAGTGCCTCAGATAGAAAGTCCATACAGAGAGTGGTGAGGACAGCGGAGAAGAATATAGGAAGCTCAATAAAACATATAAAGAACGGTTGCTGGAATTGGGTTTGTTTAGTTTAATGAAAAGAAGGAGTAGGAGAGATGTGATAGCATTGTTCCAATATCTAAACGGTTGCCACAAAGAAGAGGGAGTCAAGCTATTCTCCAAAGTACCTGAAGGCAGGACAAGAAGCAACGGATGGCAACTAATCAAGTAGAAAACCAACCTGGAATTAAAGAGAAATTTCCTGACAGTGAGAACAATTAATCACTGGAATGACTTGCCTCCAGAAGTCGTGGATGTTCCATCACTGGAGGTTTTTCAGAAGAGATTGGACAAGCCACTTGTCTGAAATGGTACAAGGTCTCTTGCTTGAGCAGGGGGTTGGACTAGAAGACCTCGAGGGTCCCTTCCATCTCTGTTGTTTTGCTTAAGGACAGGATTCAAAGCACCATGGTTAGTGTGTTCCCCTAACATGGGGACTTTCAGATAAGAAAGCTTCTTTCAGAAGGCAAAATAGGGCCTCTTTCCTTGCAGACAAATGCGTTCTCTTTGATTCAGTTCAGCACCATCACTCTGCTGTCCGGTAAATGAACAAAAATTGCAAATGTGCATATTTAAATTTTAGCCAGCATAAAGCAGACATTCCCAAATTTGTTATCTTTTTTTTTTTTTTAAATGCTACTGCATTTCAGTAGACCCCTTTTTTTGCGCTTATATTTTACAATGGACTCTGGAAGGCTGCTACGCCACGGAGAAATATTGCAGAGCCGTAAGAAATCAATCTAATTTACAATATCAATATGTAGTAATACACAGAGAGACAATCTTCACCAAACAACTGTTCAATCAAGTTAACAAATACAAGCCAAGAGAGAGAGAAAAAACCCTTCCTAATGAATAAATAAAAGTCCTTATTTCCCAGCACTGAGACGTATGCATTCTTCTTTTGTTGATCTTATTGAATGGGAAAGCTGCATCTTGTACAGGAAAGGTTTTCTTCCTTTCTTTCAGGGGTGCTGGCAGTGTAAACAGCAATGGGTTTCACATTTTATTACCACCAGTTTACCGCGTGCACATCTTTTGCACACGCACCTGGCCTTCTGCGCACGCACATTGCTTGCATGCACACCTTCCGCGCATGTACCCGGCTTCAAAAACGTGCCTTAATAGGACGGTATAGAGCCGGGGCAGGTCGGCGGGCCCACTCGCGATCTCCGCTACCGATTCGCCCGAACCAGTCTGAACCTCTGGGTATAAGATTAAATGTGTTTTTGTACTGTGGCAATCTTTGATGCTGCATCTTTGAGCATCTCCTAGAAATGATAAATTGTGAAGGGTTTAAGAAGATGCACGTGCCAATAGTTGCTGTTTTGCAGAGGCCGTAGTTCAAGACCAAGTACCAGTCAGTGTCATTGTTCTCTGTTGCGATGTTCTAATGAATGCTTCATATTTTCATCTGTGAGATGCCCAAGGAACTTTCTTCTTCTTCTTCTTCTTCTTCTTCTTCTTCTTCTTCTTCTTCTTCTTCTTCTTCTTCTTCTTCTTCTTCTTCTTCTTCTTCTTCTTCTTCTTCTTCTTCTCTTCCTCCTCCTCCTCCTCCTCCTCTTCTTCTTCTTCTTCTTCTTCTTCTTCTTCTTCTTCTTCTTCTTCTTCTTCTTCTTCTTCTTCTTCTTCTTCTTCTTCTTCTTCTTCTCTTCCTCCTCCTCCTCCTCTTCTTCTTCTCCTTCTCCTTCTCCTCCTCCTCTTCTTCTCCTTCTCCTCCTCCTCCTCCTTCTCTTCTTCTCCTCTTCTTCTCCCCCTCCCCCTCCCCCTCCCCCTCCTCCTCCTCCTCCTCCTCCTCCTCCTCCTCCTCCTCCTCCTCCTCCTCCTCCTCCTCTTCCTCTTCTTCTTCTTCTTCTTCTTCTTCTTCTTCTTCTTCTCTTCCTCCTCCTCCTCTTCTTCTTCTTCTCCTTCTCCTTCTCCTCCTCCTCTTCCTCCTCCTTCCCCTCTCTCCCCCCTCTCCCTCTTTCTCCCCCTCTTCCCCCCATTCTCTCTCTCACACACAAACATGCACAATATTACGTATATTAATCTATTTAATTTAGTGCTGGTTGTTCAGATTCAACATCCTTTCTTCCTTCTCCAGAATCGAATGCAAACAAAATTATTATATTTTATCCAATGCCTACACTAACAAAGTCAGTGCTGAAGAGCAGGTATACAGGTAGTCCTTGACTTATGACCATAATTGAGCCCAAAATTGTTCAATGTTGTTAAGTGAAACATTTGTAAAGTGAAGTTTGCCCTATTTTACAACCTTTTGCCCCATTTTACAACTGTGTCAAGAAAGGTCATAAAATGGGGCAAAATTCACTTTACAAACGTTTCACTGAACAACAGTGAAACATCGGTTAAGTGAACCACTGCTGTTGTTAAGTTAGTAGCATGGTTGTTAAGTGAAACTGGCTTCCCCATTGAGTTTACTTGTCAGAAGGTCACAAAAGGGGAACACATGCAACCGTCACAAATATGAGTCAGTTGCCAAGGATCTAAATTTTGATCATGTGACTGTAGGGATGCTGCAATGGTCGTAAGCATGAAAAACGGTCACAAGTCCCTTTTTCCAGTGCCATTGTAACTTTGAACGGTCCCCAAATGAATGGTTATAAGTCGAGGACTACCTGTAATGTTGTGATGAGCTCACACTTGGAATACTGTGTCCAGGTCTGGTCACCATGATACCAAAAAGCTGTTGAGAAAGAAAGCACAGAGAAGAGCCACAAAAATGATAAGGATTCTGGAGGCCAAACCATACGGTGAGGGTTTCTTCACTTGGTGTCTCCTGTCTAACAAAGAGAAGGACAATTAATCCTAAATTGCATTAACAGAAGGATACGATCAAGATCAAGTGAGGTACTAAAAGCACTCTAGTAAGCCTTAGTAAGACCAAGGGGTGGGTTCTAATTTTTTTTACTACCGGTTCTGTGGGTGTGGCTTATTTTGTGGGTGTGGCTTGGAGGTCATGTGACTAGCTGGGCGTGGCTAGCTGGTCAGGGTCATTTCTGGAAGGTCCTCGCACTTACGACCAGTCCACGCACTTACGTCCCGACTCATTTGTTTGCTTTTAACACTGATCAGCTGTAGGACGGCCCTTTGAAGCCCCGCGGCAAGAGTTTAAACAGTTTTTTCCCCTCTAGTCATCAGCTGGGACTCAGGAGGCAGCAATAGATTGGGGGTGGGACCAAATAAAAGGTAAGAATAACGTGGGAGGGTGAGGGGGTGGGAGGGTGGGGGGGAGAACCGGTTCGGTGACGTCATATCGTCACCGCTACTGGCTCGGCCGAACCGAACCGAACCGGGAGGAACCCACCACTGGTAAGACCACACCTAGAGTACTGTATCCAGTTTTGGTCACCACACTATAAAAAAAAATGTTGAGACTCTAGAAAAAGTGCAGAGAAGAGCAACCAGGATGATTAGGGGACTGGAGGCTAAAACATATGATGAATGATTGCAGAAACTGGGCATGACTAGTCTAGTGAAGAGAAGGACTAGGTGGGACATTATAGCAGTCTTCCAATATTTGAGGGGCTGCCACAGAGAGGAGGGGGTCAACCTATTTTCCAAAGCACCTGAAGGCCAGACAAGGAATAATGGATGGAAACTGAACAAGGAGAGATTCAACCTAGAAATAAGGAGGAACTTTCTGACAGTGAGAAAATCAACCCATAGAACAGAAGTTGCCTTTGGAAATTGTGGGATCTTCATCACTGGAAGCTTTCAAGAAGAGATTGTACTGCCATTTGTCAGAAATGGTGTAGGATCTCCTGCTTGGGCAGGGGTTGGACTAGATGACCTACAAGGTCCCTTCCAACTCTGTTAATCTATAATCTGTAATCTGACAAGGGTGACATGATGGCAATCTTCCAATACTGCAAAATCCTCATTCTCTCTCCACTCCTGGGGGAAGGATATTATAAAATCTCCATTCCCACCCCACTGTGGGGTCAGTCAGAGGTGGTATCTGCCGGTTCTCCAAACTGCTCAAAATTTCTGCTACTGGTTCTCCAGAACCTGCTGGATTTCACCCCTGGTTACATACTTACTTACGTTTCAACAGAATGGACTTCTGTATCAACGAAGGATTCCGAGCAGGGCATTTCTGCATTGCATCTTCTCTCTTGATCATCACTTCATCTGGAAGGATTAGCGAATGAATGAATTCACTTAATGAATAATCCCCGTTTAGGTTTATAGGTTACAAAAAAGTCTCTGCCCCCCCCCAAAAATATCTTTTACAAATGGCAGCAGCCCCTCTTACTAAAACCGTGGCATTGTTTAAAACAGCTCCCAGGGAACGAAGGCGTAAGACCCTCGCAATCTGGAACATTGTTTAAATACCGTAAAAAATCTCGGCTCAATTTATACCCTCTGAACCCCAGAGAGAAAAATGGCGTGTAAAAGCCGGGGCCGTAGCAGGTGGCACCTGCTTTCTATATCTGCGCGAAATGAAACGGGCGTACGTGTGCCTGCGTGCGAGGGGTGCCTATTCTTTCGGCCAGCTCTCTCTTTTTAATCTCTAAATAAGACGATTGGTAGCCCCGTTGCCAAGAAAATGGGCCCTGGGTTTTTATTCAAAAGTTAGGCAGGGATGATAGTTGGGGTTTTGTGGCGGGAGGTGGAATCGCTGCTTTTCAGAAAGTGCCGTCAAGGGAAGATTCCAGCCCCCCCCCACCTCTTCTCTTCCCTGTGTTACCTGCTGGGCCCAAGCTCTTTTATGTTGTTGTTGTGACAGGTAGATTTATAAGGCTTGAAATTTGTACAAATCAGTTGTCATTCAGGGCAAGCTGTCAATGTGTCAAACTGTCACGCCTGCTGTGAGGGAATGCCTGAGGGGGTGTTCAAAGGGCCAACCGTAGAGAAAGGAAATGAGTTCAAATAGAGCTGAAATGGAGCTCACTTCTCTGGGTGTTTTTTTTTTTCCCTTCTTTCTCTCTCCTGCCCCTGTAGAGCTGGCATTGATTTTCCTTGATGTTGAGCAACAGAAAACCTTAAATGACATGTTAGCAATCTAAAGTTGCTGTTTATTGTCTCTTAAATGGCAGCAAATCATGCAGAAGAGAATACTCGGGGTGTGTGTGTGTGTGTGTGTGGTGTTTTGAATTGTGCGGCGTGAGCAGGACCCTGCTCACGCTGCTTTGCTTTAGCCTGGCTGGTCTCTAACTGGAGTCCCACTGCCACCAGTTGGATAAGCACCACTTTTTTTTCTGCTGGCATCATCGGCAGACAGACCCAGCGTGGGAGAAGAGATTTCTCCTCCGGCCTGTGGATGGCAAATAAGCTCAGCCGTTTCAAAGATGGGAAGCGCCTTCTGATGTGTTGCCTTTTGTCTTCAGGAGCCAATCAGGTTGTTCCAAAAGGAAGGATGGGCCAAAAGGATGGACCAATGGATTAAAAGGAGGAACAATAATCACCACATTTTAGCCCCAGTAATTTAACTTTCCTTTCCTTTCCCCTTTCCCTTTCCCTTTCCCTTTCCCTTTCCCTTTCCCCTTTCCTTTCCTTTCCTTTCCTTTCCTTCCCTTCCCCTTCCCCTTCCCCTTTCCTTTCCTTTCCTTTCCTTTCCTTTCCTTTCCTTTCCTTTCCTTTCCTTTCCTTTCCTTTCCTTTCCTTTCCTTTCCTTTCCTTTCCTTCCCTTCCCCTTCCCCTTCCCCTTCCCCTTCCCTTCCCTTCCCTTCCCTTCCCTTCCCCTCCCCTCCCCTCCCCTCCCCTCCCCTCCCCTCTCCTTCCCTTTCCCTTTCCCTTTCCCTTTCCCTTTCCTTTCCTTTCCTTTCCTTTCTTTTCTTCCCTTCCCTCTCCTCCCCTGTTAAAACCCCCCAGTGATGGAGCACCGGCAACTTCTGAAGGCAAGCTGTTCCACTGGTTAATTGTCTTTGCTGTTAGGAAGTTTCTCCTTAATTCCAGGTTGCTTCTCTCCTTGATTAATTTCCATCCATTGTTTCTTGTCCTGCCCACTGATGCTTTGAAAAATAAGTTGACCCCCCTCTTCTTTGTGGCAGCCCCTCAAATACTGGAATATTGCTATCCTGTCCCCCCAGTCCTTCTTTTCTCTAAACTAACCATACCCAATTCCTGCAACCATTCTTCATATGTTTTTGTCTCCAAGCATCTTAGATGCTCTTCTTTGCACTTTCCCCAAAGTCTCAACATCTTTTTTTGTCATGTGGTGACCAAAACTGGATGCAGTATTCCAGATGTGGCCTTACTAAAGGTTTATAAAGCGATACTCATACTTCGTGTGATTTTGATTCTATACCTTTGTTTACACAACAAAGGATTGTATTAGCTTTTTTGGCTGCTGCCACACACTGCTGGCTCATATTTAAATGATCGTCCACTAGGACTCTAAGATTCCTCTTCCAGTTTCTGTTTTTGAGCTAGGTTTCTCCTAATCTATACTTGTGACTTTGGTTTTTCTTGCCTAGGTATTACACCTTGCTTTTCTCAGCATTAAATTCTATTTTGTTGGATAGGGCCCATTGTTCAAGTCTGTCAAGATCATTTTGGATCCTGAGCTTGTCTTCTGGGGTAGTGGCTATTCCTGCTGGCTTAGTGTCACCTTCAAATTTGATGAGTTCCCCTTCTATTCCCTCATCTAAGTCATTTATGAAGATATTGAAAAGTACTGGCGCCAAGACGGAACCTTGTGGTACCCCAATTCTCTCTTCCCTCCTTGTAGACATAGTACCATTAAGGACTACTCATTGAGTACAGTTTGTCAACCAGTTACAAATCAATCTGGTAGTGATGCTGTCCATCCCATGTTTTTCTAGTTTACCAAGAAGTAGGTTGTGGTCTATTTTATCAAATGCCTTGCTGAAGTCTAAATATACTATGTCCACAGCATTTCACTGGTCTACTAATTTAGTCAATTTGTCAAAAAATGAAATAAGATTGGTTTGGCATGACCTGTTTTTAACAAACCCATGCTGGCTACTAGTTATAACTTTATTGGTTCCTCGATGTTCACAGATTTGTTTTTTGATTATTTTTTTCCAGTATCTTCCCAGGTATTTTTTTTTTTATTTGATTTATATGCCGCCCTTCTCCAGAGACTCAGGGCGTCTTACAATGCGTTAAGCAATAGCCTTCATCCTTTTGTATATTTATACAAAGTCAGCTTATTGCCCCCACAAACTGGGTCCTCAATTTATCTACCTTAGAAAGGATGGAAGGCTGAGTCAACCTTGAGCCTGGTGAGATTCGAATTTACAGTAATTGCAGACAGCTGGTGTTAATCACAATGCTATCAGTCTGCTGAGCCACCAGTATTGATATTAGGCTGATTGGTCAGTAGTTTCCTGGCTCTTTTTCCCCCCTCCTTTTTTTTTTTTTTTTTTGAAGATGGGAACCACATCAGCTCTTTTCCAATCCTCTGGTCGTTCCCCAGTGCTCCAGGATTTTTTTTAAAGATATGATACAATGGTTCTTAGATAACATCTGCCAGCTCCTTCAGAACTCTGGGACTGTAATGCTTTCTCTACATGGGGCTCCCCTTGAAAAGCACCCGGAGGCTCCAACTAGTCCAGAATGCGGCCGCGCGGGTGGTTATGGGCGCAACTCATTGTGCCCACGTGACACCCCTCCTGCACGAGCTGCACTGGCTCCCAGTGGTCTTCCGGGTGCGATTCAAGGTGTTGGTTACCACCTTTAAAGTGCTCCATGGCATTGGACCTGGGTACCTTCGAGACCGTCTTCTGCCACCAGTAGCCTCCCACCGGCCAGTCCGCTCCCACAGAGAGGGTCTCCTCAGGGTGCCATCGGCCAAATTATGTCGGCTGGCAACACCCAGGGGGAGGGCCTTCTCTGTGGGAGCCCCTGCCCTTTGGAATGAATTTCCCCCAGAAATGTGTAAGATCTCCGATCTCCGTGTATTTCGCTGTGCCCTCAAAACCTTGTTGTTCCGCCAGGCCGGGCTATCAATGTAAAGATTTTAATTGGTTTTAAATGTGGGATTTTAAATTTGGGGGTTTTATAATTGAGCCAATTATTTAATAATTTTAATTATTTTTAAATTTTGTCTGTCTTTGTGCTTTTAATTAGGCTGTACACCACCCTGAGTCCTTCAGGAGAAGGGCGGTATAGAAATAAAATAAAATAAAATAATAAAATAAAATAAAATAAAATAAAATAAAATAAAATAATAAATAAAATAAAATAAAATAAAATAAAATAATAAAATAATAAAATAAAATAAAATAAAATAAAATAATAAAATAAAATAATAAAATAAAATAAACAAAATAAATAAAATAAATAAATAAATAAAATAAAATAAAATAAAATAAAATAAAATAAAAAAATAAAATAAAATAAAATAAAATAATAAAATAAATAAAATAAAATAAAATAAAATAATAAAATAAATAAATGTAATCCATCAGATCCTGGTGATTACGCAACAATTATTCAGAAATAGCCAATGGAAATAGCAACTAAAAAATGATGGCCTAAAAATTATGACAGTCTTTGTTCAAAATGCTTTTTCTGGAATTAGTTTGTGGGCAAGTGGGCTTCTCCCACTGTCTGATTACCCAACAGTTTATCTCATTTTTTATACCAATGTATTATCACTTTAAACCATGGGCACGGTCCCGTGGATGGCATTTGCGTTTTAAACCGGATGACTTTGTACTCTTCACATCAGGACCAGTGGCCCTGCTATCAGTCTGTCTCACTCTTTCTGGTGTGCCTAGTTTGATCCTTTATGTAACAGGTGATTTGGGGAAAGAACAAAAAAAAAAAGAAAGAAAGAAAAAGAAAAAAGAAATAAATCTGGATGGAGAGGGAAAATGAGAAGGTGACATTTGAGCGCCAATCAACAGCAAGGAGTTGAAAAAAAAATTAATCAAAGATTTCCATGCAGCCATTACCAGCTGGCGTTCATGGCCTCTGAGCCGTTGAGCTAAAAAGTCTACCGAGAGATACACGGCGCAGCTGAGTTTGTCTTGTAAAAACACAGCTGTCCAAGACATGACAGCTACAGCATTAGCAGGGCCATTAAGAGGTGTAGAACATTTCCAGGGAAATGATTTGAAAAATGACAATGCTGACTCCTTGTGTGATATTAATTATACCCCGTGCTCGTGGCAAATAAGCTGAAATAGTTGGCAAGAAAGACGGAATGAGGTGTCTCGTTTTTTGGTGGTTGGATCGGTCATTGCATAGCCTCGGCCTTCTTGTGCTCCTTGAAATGCAGAAAAGCCAACGAGAAAGAGGGAAGACCCTCCAGTCTCTCTCCTTGTGTCTCTGCTTGTGAGGTTACTTTGGAAAAGAAACTTCTCAAAGGGCAACCAAGGTCATTGGGCAGCATTGGGAATGTTTGCTGAATACATTATAACAGAGTTGAAAGGGATCTTGGAGGTCTTCTATTCCACCCCCCTGCTCAGGCAGGAAACCCTAGACCAGTGATGGCTAACCTTTTTGCCATCGCATGCCAGGAGCGGGGGGAGCACGGCGGGTCGCATACGTGCATGCCCACACCCATAATTCTATGTGTCCTGCCCCCATGCATGCACGCACGACTCCCCCCGCTCCTGGCACGTGATGGCTTGATGGGCCCGTTTTTCTCTCTCCCCAGGCTCCAGAGACTTTCCAGGAGTCTGGGGAGGGCAAAAACGGCCTCCTGGAGGCCCTCCAGAGGCCAAAAACGGACCGTTTGCCAATTTCTGGTCCCACTTCTGGGGGGGTGGGGAAGGCCATTTTCGCCCTCCCCAGGTTCCTAGAAAGGCTCTGGAGCCTGGGGAGAGCAAAATACAGGTCTTCCAGTCCCACCAGAAGTTGGCAAACATGTGTAGTACAGGCGTGTCAAATTCAAGGCCCTGGGCCCAGATCTGGCCTGCGGCGTGCTTAGATCTCGCCCGTGGGGCTGCCTTGGAAACATGAAGGAGTGGCCCACAGTGCCTCTGCCAGTGAAAACGGAGCTCAAGAGGGCATGTGCGGCTCTCCCGAGGTCCATTTTCGCTGGCAGCGAGTTGCAGGAGGCTGTCCCAGCCGAAAACAGAGCTTGGGAGCCCACTTTCGCTGGCAGAGCGCTCAGGCTGCCACAGGCGCCCCCTACAGGAGTGACGTCAAGCTGACCACGCCCACCGTGGCCACACACATCCCATCCTCCCCGAGGTCAAACCCAACCCTGATGCGGCCCTCAATTAAGTCAAGTTTGATACCCCTTCTGTTGTACGATTAAACAAGGTGGTTATATGTGACTTAGATCAGAATATTAAATTGCTATGAGTAACTTTTTTCTTCCACTCTTTACTGATTTTTATTACATCCATTTATATATTTCTCCTCTCCCATTCTATAATGACTCCAGACAATAAACAATAACAAAATAATACAAACAGAACAAATGGATACTAGTTCAGTGAAAATGTAAAAAATATTAATCAAATACAATTTCAGTATAGATAAGCCAAAAAATCATGTTCAGTACCGTATTCATCTATTGCCATGTTTCCCATATTCTATAACTAGAATAATAGATTTTGTTAAAAAATGTCTAGAAATCTTGCTTTGATTCTGTATATTTTTTTACTTTGTAAACTTAATATATTAATTTGCATTGTGGAACTTAATGGGAGAAGGAAGGAAGGAAAGGAAAGGAAAGGAAGGGGAGGGGAGGGGAGGGGAGGGAAGGAAGGAAGCAAGGAAGGAAGGAAGGAAGGAAAGAAAGAAAGAAAGAAAGAAAGAAAGAAAGAAAGAAAGAAAGAAAGAAAGAAATCTACACAAGACCAGAACCCTATAGGGTTAACTCGTGGTAATTTACAACAAAAGACAAGAATAAATAAATGGCTCCAATTCTAGGTTACCTTGTAATATACCATAATACTCGTTCTACTTTCAAGGCCTTGCCTTCCTGAAAGATGCCAAAATAGGTGCTGTCTAAATTTCCGAAGAAAGACTATTCTGTTCATTGTAACCTAAGCATCCTTCTCTGGAATGACCACATCAAATGGGTGGGTTATACCCAGAGAAGGTGGTCCTGAAACTGTCAAGGATAGGAAATCAGGAGTCCAGGCAGTTGAAATGAATGTAGGTTTATTGAATGCTAATGCTCTGTACAAGAATCTGAACTACTAACGGTCAAAGCAAATTGACTGTTAGTACTTAAGAGCGGTAGATAAGAGTCAATGGAATTCAAGGTGGGCTGGACTTGTGGGCACAAAATGATTCAAGACTGATGGTGCATTTGACTCCCCCCCTCCTCGGGCTCCGGCTTGTCATCTCCTACAAAAACATTTGGCGGTCAAGATATGTACCATGTTTCCCCCCAAATAAGACCCTGTTTTATATTTTTTTGAACTCCGAAATAAGCGATTGGCGTTATTTTCGGGGAGGTCTTATTATTTTGGGGCGCGTAGAGAAAGATGGGGCTCCTCTTGACGTCTTACCTGATTTCTTTTTTACCTGATTTTTGTATGTTGTGTTTTTACTTTGGCTGTCCACCGCCCTGAGTCCTGCTGGAGAAGGGCGGTATAAAAATAAAATAAAATAAATAAAATAAATAAATAAATTTCCAGCTCTGTCTCCCTAACCCTAACCAGAGGAAATGGCAGGGACCGGCTGCGGATGGATTTAAATATTTTTGGGGAGGGCTTATTTTCAGGGAAACATGGTACTATATAAGATTTAGAGGCAAAAAAGAGTTTCTTGAAGGGATGTCATTTTTTTTCCCTTGAAATCAAGATGATTTGATTGATTGATTATGTGACACAAAGTCATTTCAAGCCATGTAAACCGATTTTCCCAGTGCAAATAAAAAGGAAGAAGCATGGGGCAATCCAGTCCAGATGAGTTGCCAGCACAGGGAGGTGGAAATAGAAAATAGAAAAGAAGATAGAAAGAGAAGCTTTGTTGAAATTCACCCAACAGATCCTCTCCTTAATGAAAGGATAATTCTAAAATGTGTAGGGCAAAAAGCCGAGATTTGCTGGCACATTATGGAAATTGTTTCCTTCTGTTTGGCCCTCATGTTTTGTTTTAACCTTTACCTCCCATATTGTTGGGTTGGGTTTTTTTTGTTTTTTTGTTTTAAAGAAGAACATTTCGGTATCGTTTTTCCAGGCTTGTTCTTAAACGTTTTCCTTTTAAGGGCAGATTTCAGAATCAAGAAACACATTTCCTTCTTCAACATCTTAGCTCCATCTTCTGCTCTTTAATCGAAGATTACATTTCACTTCAGAGCCCAGGAGGAAGTTAAACTGCTTACTTTGTGTGTTGTGATCCCAAGCTGGGAAAAGGTGTTGGGTTTTATTTCTTCTTCTCCTTAGTGATTTTGTTATAAACAACACGTTGAACATCGTATCTAGTGAGATTCTCCCGCTTGTGTCTTAGGCAGAGGTGGGCTTCAAAATTTTTAGCAAGGGGTTCTCTGCCTGGTTGCTGGGTGGGTGTGGCCATGGTGGGTGGGTGGGGGGGCATTTTTGCCCTCCCCAGGCTCTGGACTCTTTCCTCAAGTCTCCGAGAGGGTGAAAACGGCCTCCCCAGGCTCCGGAGGCCCTCTGGAGGCTAGAAATGGGCTCGCTTATGGCCTTCCCAAACTCCCGGTAGGCCTGTTTTTGCCTTCCCTGAGCCTCTGTGCATGCCCTGCACTTACCTGCATCCAAAATGGGCCGCATGAGGACTCCTGAGAGGGGCAGGGTGGGGTGGGTGGGGCCAGCTAGGAGTGTGATTTGGGGGTTCTCCGAACTGCACAGAATTTTTGCTAGAGGTTTTCCCGAACCCCTGCAAACCCCAGCAGCCCATCCCTGGTCTTACGTGAATTTTCATTAATCCATGCACATGTATGAGTGCCATCCGGGGTAACTTTCTCCACAGAATTGTTGTAGATGTCAAAGCAGACTCCAAAATAAATTTGGAGGAAGAGGCTATTCTCTTTAAATGAGATGTTAGCTTTATAGATAGAAGAAGACATCAAAAAGACATCTACAAAGGAAACAGGCAGGTAAATTAAGGAAGCCAATTAGGAAAGGTTGGAAGACAAGATGCAGATAGCATTAGCACTTAGACTTATATACTGCTTTACAGTGCTTTACAGCCCTCTCTAAGCGGTTTACAGAGTCAGCCTATTGCCCCCAACAATCTGGGTCCTCATTTTACCCACCTCGGAAGGATGGAAGGCTGAGTCATCCTTGAGCCTGGTGAGATTCGAACTGTCAAATTGCAGGCAGCCAGTAGGCAGCAGAAGTAGCCTGCAATACCGCACTCTAACCACTGCACCACCATGGCTCATATAAGATAAGGAAATAATTCATCTCAAGAGCTTTTAGGAATAGTTCTGCTGCCCCACTGTGTCTTTACTAAAAGTGATCCTCCCGGTTTTTTGGTTGACCTCAGAATCTCCTTCGGTCAGCTGGTTTTAGCCCTACTGAGCAATGCTTGACTTCCACTGCCTGGAGATCTGCTATACCTGGCTGCTACTTGTGTTGATGCCGTGCTTAAATTACGCTATATAAACAGCTCTGTCATTCCATCCTGTGAAAAACGTTGGGCATTGTTGGCTAAGAAGAAATTTGGCCTGAAAATGAGGGGGGGTCACACAGAGGTCAAAGCCTTTAGTGGAAGGATCTTGCAAAGTTTTATGCCAGGGAATTTTGACATAGTCACTTCCTGGAAGGTATAAATGTATCCATCTATCCATCATCCATCTATCTATCTATCTATCTATCTATCTATCTATCTATCTATCTATCTATCTATCTATCATCTATCTATCTATCTCTATTATGTCTGTCTATCTATCTCTATTATGTCTGTCTGTCTATCTATCTATCTATCTATCTATCTATCTATCTATCTATCTATCTATCTATCTATCTATCTATCTATCTCTATTATGCCTGTCTATCTATATCTATCGTCTATCTATCTATCTGCCTGTCTGTCTGTCTGTCTATCATTATCTTTGTCTGTCTGTGTCTATCTATATCTGTCTGTCTATCATTATTGTCTCTGTCTGTCTGTCTGTCTGTCAGTCTATCATCTATTCTGTCTGTCTGTCTGTCTATCTATCTATCATTATTGTCTCTGTATGTTTGTCTGTCTATGTCTGTCTGTCTGTCTGTCTGTCTGTCTATATCTATCTATCTATCTATCTATCTATCTATCTATCTATCTATCTATCTATCTGTCTGTCTGTCTCTATCTATCATTATTGTCTCTGTATGTTTGTCTGTCTATGTCTGTCTGTCTGTCTGTCTGTCTGTCTGTCTATATCTATCTATCTATCTATCTATCTATCTATCTATCTATCTATCTATCTATCTATCCCTCTATGTCCCTCAATCTATTTATTTTTCAATCCATCTTCCTTCCTTCCTTCCTTCCTTCCTTCCTTCCTTCCTTTCTTTCTTTCTTTCTTTCTTTCTTTCTTTCTTTCTTTCTTTCTTTCTTTCTTTCTTTCTTTCTTTCTTTTTTTCTTCCTAAATATCAATTTACATATCAAATGAAAACCTTCTAAGATCGAGTTAGATGTTTTACGCAGGCATGTTAATGCTGCAGCTGGTTATCTGATAATCCCTCCTAAGAGGAGAAAGGGTACTTTGCCTTAACTGCTAAGTGCAGGGGAAAATGTCTTAAAATTATAGCGTATGACAAATTAGAGGCGGCTTTGTTTTCTCCCGCCTTCTTTTCTTACCTTGTTTATCTTGAAAACGCACTTTTTAATGCCTGTGGTGTTTCTTTTAACCTCCTTGAACTCTGCTGATTTCATTCATGTGATTTGTTGTCGAATGACCTTTCAAGGATTTTACAAAACATGACCTTTTTCTTGTCAAACATTCAAGAGTTTGTCAGGCGAAGCTGTCAGGGCCACAATACTTGTTTTGCTCATTATAGCTCATGTGCTTCCAAAATGCAAAACTTGTTTTTCTTCATCAGACTGGAGGTCACTGTTTTGTAAAAGGAAAGAAAGACTTTGGGTGGACAATGCCATACAGCATGCAACTTTCCACGCAATGGGTTTATAGTGATAGAAGCAGATGTTCTACAGATTGACCTGGCACAGCTGTCACATTCACCAGGGGGAGAGGGGGAGGGAGGCTTCAAAATGCATCGATTGCTATTTTGAACAATCTCATGGATTTTTAAAAATGATATAATGGGTTCCTAACTTTCCTTGAGATCACTTTCTTTATTTGGGAAATGGTTGTTTAGAGAACCATCCAAGAAGAGGAAGAGGGGGGGGCGTGAGAGGAGAGAGAGAAAGAGAGAGTGGAGACAGAGAGAGAGGAGAGAGAAAGAGAGAGAAAGAAAGAAAGAGAGGAGAAAGAGAGAGAGAAAGGAGAGAGAGAGAAAGAGGAGAGAGGAGAGAGAGAAAGAAAGAGAGGAGACAGAGAGAGAGAAAGGAGAGAGAGAGAAGAGAGAGAGAAAGAGGAGAGGAGAGAGAGGAGAGTGGAGAGAGAAAGAGAGAGAAAGAGAGAGGGGCGAGAAAGAGAGAAAGAGAGAGAGAGAGGAGAGAGAGAGGAAGAGAGGGGGGAGAGAAAGGAGAGAGAGAGAAAGAGGAGAGGAGAGAGAAAGAGAGAAATAATTTTTTACGTGCTTTCAAACTGCTAGGTTGGCAGAAGCTGGGACAAGTAACGGGAACTCACCCCGTTACACAGCACTAGGATTCGAACCGCTGAACTGCCGACCTTTGAATCGACAAGCTCAGCATCTTAGCCAGTGAGCCACCACATCCCTTGTACAGTCTATAGATGATGTTAATGTCTATGTGTCTATTGATGGCTTCTAACCGTAACCCTAACATTTTTTGACTTGGCCTGGTCTAGGATTGTCACTTTTTCCCGATTGAAACTATAGTTATATGTTGTGAAATTAAAGAATTTTCATTTGCGTAAAGAGAAGGGAGAGAGGAGGAATTTGTTTGGATATGTTTGCCTTCTTGAGTTATTTGTAAATATAATAAAAGTAGAGATACAAGTAAACAAATAAGTAAATAAATTGAGAGGTTTTCTGATGGCTAGATAGATTTCAGAAAAGTAATTCTGCAACTTTATATCAATGTCTGTCAGAGCAAGAAATATTTGATATGCATTTGGCATCTGATACGTATTTCAAACATTCTAGTTGAAATTAAATGGGTTTGGAATGAATTTAGTGGAAAAATATTTTGGGGGAATTTACTCAGAGAGAGGAAATCAAATATGATATGTGAACTTCCTTGACAAATGGCTCCCTTAATTTCTTTATTATGTCATTATAACTTTGCCCCTGTCTCAGGACTTAACTACATTAATCAGTGGAAGTTTTTTAAAATGTTATTTTTATCCTCAATGACTGCTGTTGTATGTGGCCAGCCCAGGCAGATATATAAGATATGGAGATCTGAATATCATTGCATGAAGGCTCAAATTGGCTAATGGGAAACTTTCTTTCCATATTTTCTGCAACTATTTATTTGTGTAATAAAGTAATGTGAAAGCAAATTTATTGAAAATATTTAAATACTCAGGAAGACATCTGAACAGGAGACAGGTTCAGTAACTTTATATAAAATAATACATGCAATTGCTGGGAATTACAGCCATATAAATTATGTGTTGGTAGGGGACATTTATTTTATGCAGGTAAAATGTCTTCCAATAATGAATCAATTCACAGGGTATAATATTTATTATTTATTTATTATTAGTCATATTTCTATGCCCCCCAATCTCTGAGGACTCTGGGCAGCTTACACCAAAGACAGTATACTAAATAGCATATTGCCCCCAACAATCTGGGTCCTCATTTTACCCACCTTGGAAAGATGGAAGGCTGAGTCAACCTTGAGCCGGTGAGATTTGATCCGCTGATCTGCTGAACTAGCAGTCAGCTGAAGTAGCTGCAGTACTGCCCTCTAACCACTGCGCCACCTCGGCTCATAATAAATGTTTTTGTTTCTTTAAACTGTCTTATGCCAATTCCTAGCCACGTTTACTGTTGCTTTCTTCTTTTTTTCTGTATTTCCTACTAATTCCCTACTAATATCCCAATGAAGACAAACGAGCTAACAGTAAACAACAGCCAATCAATGAACCGCCATTAACACTGACAGGGCAAGCCACTTGCATGTAAACTCCACTCCCTTCTAGAACTGATGATGTTACTTAGGTGGGTAATGAAACGTCTACAAGAAAGCGACCAAGCTCAGAGAGCACCAAGGATCCCTCACGAGCGCTTACTTCTATGTTTTGTTTTTTGAACTTCTCAGTCTAGCCACCACCCAGGAATTCCCCGTATTAACCAACCCCAAGCGTGTTTAGCTTCCCAACCTAGAAAAAGCTAGCCAAGAGTTCCCTAGCTACATTATTTTCTATTATTCGTCTTGCAATCAGATTTCCCAACATGGGGATTTTGGAACTTTGCAGGGTTAGTGCATCCAGATCGTACCTTCTTGGAAAGCTTGCTATATCTAGGTTTTATCATTTTCTGCTACTTATCCCTACTTTATCAGAAGAGACAGGAAAAGCACATGAATGAATGTCCCACAGGTGCTTTTTCAGGAGACAACTGGACTTTCTTGTTTTTTTTCTTTTGAAGACGTTTTGCTTCTCATCCAAGAAGCTTCTTCAGCTCTGAGAGGATAGTGGAGGATGGAAGGATTTATATTCCTTGCAGACAGCTGGTCATTTGCATCCTTTTAGAACAGTGTTTCTCAACCTTGGTAGCTTGAAGTTGGGTGGACTTCAACTCCCAGAATCCCCCAGCCAGCAGCGCTGGCTGGGGGATTCTGGGAGTTGAAGTCCACCCATCTTCAAGCTTCCAAGGTTGAGAAACACTGTTTTAGAAGGTCGCTGAAGCACTTGGAGGTTTATCTGTGTCCTCAGGGTCGCCTGAGTGGTTCTCCTGGTTCCTGTAGTCTGCCATTTTGTCCTCTGGAAATCCATTCCTACTCCCACACCATACATATAAATCCTTCCATTCCCCACAATCCTGTCAGAGCTAAAGAAGCTTCTTGGATGAGAAGCGAAACGTCTTCAAAGGAAAAAAAAACAAGAAAGTCCAGTTGCCTCCTGAAAAAAAAAGCACTTTTGGGACAACCATGACCTGGATGACTGAGAATCTCTACAGACCACATGCATGAATGTGTAACCGCTGGCAGGTTTACTTACTTCTGGGAAAACGTTCTCATCATTTGTAGAGAACCATTAAGATATCTATTGGCATCTGTCTAAGAATATTAGGTAACCTTCAACTCTAATTGTCTTTGTCTTTCTCTTTGGGGAAAACTCTATGAGTAAGATGGGTGGTCTCTAAATTTGATAGATAGATGAATAGATAGATAAATTGATGGATGGATAGATCAAAGATAGAAGATAGATAGATAGATAGATAGATAGATAGATAGATAGATAGATAGATAGATATGGACGACGGACGGATAGACAGACAAACGGACAGACAAACAGATCGAACATACAGTACAGAGGTGGTATTCAGCAGTTCTGGAGAACCGGTAGCGGAAATTTTGAGTAGTTCAGAGAACCAGTAAATACCACCTCTGACTGGCCCCGCCCCCATCTATTCTCTGCCTCCCGAATCCCAGCTGATCTGGAGGAAATGGGGATTTTACAGTAACCTTCCCCTGGAGTGGGGAGGAAATGGAGATTTTACAGTATCCTTTCCTTGCCACGCCCACCAAGCCACGCCATGCCCACCAAGCCACGCCCACAGAACCTGTAGTAAAAAAAATTGAATCTCACCATTGATACAGTACATACATACAGTACATAAAATCTCATTCCCACTGAACTGTCAGTTGGGATTGGAAAGGACCATCCCCCAAAACGTTTATTTCTTCTAAATAACGTGTTGTTCAAATTTGAAGTTGAAGCTCCTTGCTCAAAGAGCAAGGCTACCGCTACCATTTCCAACCCAGGCCTATAATTTGCAAAGGTTTCAAAAGCGAATGCTTTCCTGTACAAATAAAAATGAGTGAAGAAATCCATTAAAGGCCAAAGAAAAGTTAGGGTTTCCCCTAAACCAGTCTTCTTTTACTTTGAGGTTATTTCAACCTTCCCCCTTAGATAGATAGTTAGACAGACAGATGTGGTACAAATCAGAGAAAGGATTGTGCCAGATGCTGCTAATGAGTGTGTCCATTGGTCTCAGAGAATGTATTTTGAGGTATACCACAATTGTGTATCCTTTTGTTCAGGGGTGGGCTTCAAAAATTTTAGCAAGAGGTTCTCTGCCCAGTTGCTGGGTGGGCATGGCCATGGTGGGCGTGACCTAGTCGGCCTCCTGTACCATGTGGGGTAAGCGTTTTTGCTCTCCCCTGGCTCCGGAGGCTTTCCTTGAGCCACTGGGAGGGCGAAAATGGCCTCCCCAGGCTCCAGAGGCCCTCTAGAGTCCCTCTTCCCAACTTCCAGTAGGCCTGTTTTTTTGCCCTCCACGAGCCTCCATGCGTGCCGTGCATTTACCTGCATCCAAAATGGGCAGCGTGGGGACTCCTGAGAGGGGCGAGGTGGGGTGGGTGGGGCAAGCCAGGAATGGGATTTGGGGGTTCTCCGAACTGCACAGAATCTTAGCTAGAGGTTCTCCCGAACCCCTGCAAACCCCCAGCAGCCCATCCCTGCTTTTGTTGCATGTAGTCTGTCTAACGTTCCCATGAAAACGGAGAACAGGAAATCGGCACCAATGCAAAGATGGAGGCTTGAAATGTTTTTGCTGAGAAATCGTTCACTCAGTATATGTACGTGTGTGTTTCCGTGTGAGGAAATCAATCCAGCTGTGAAACCTCTTCTGTGTATGTTTACATCTATTTAAAACATTGGCTTCGATCCAGCATCTATATAAGAACTTGCCTATGTATGGAGAAGCTTTGAGTTCATTTTAAAGAAAACTCGTGATACAGCACGAGGCGTCATTTGATCCGCACACTTCTGAAACTAGCGTTTCTTCCTCTTTAGTTTGCTGGAGTCACAGGTTCTGAACCTTTTGCTTTTGAGGTTCAAGTTGTTTTGTGAGTAGCAATCATATCAGAAATGCAAATTTTCCTCCCAGTTATTTAATGGTTCAGGATAGGAGTATGATACTTATTTTAAAAGAAGTCACGAGCAGGGGTGCAGGGGTGGGTTCTAAATTTTTTTACTACCGGTTCTGTGGGCGTGGCTTATTTTGTGGGTGTGGCTTGGAGGTCATGTGACTAGGTGGGCGTGGCTAGCTGGTCAGAGTCATTTCTGGAAGGTCCTCGCACTTACGACCAGTCCTCGCACTTACGACCCGACTCATTTGTTTGCTTTTAACACTGATCACTGTAGGACGGCCCTTTGAAGCCCTGCGGCAAGAGTTTAAACAGGTTTTTTCCCTCTAGTCATCAGCTGGGACTCAGGAGGCAGCAATAGATTGGGGGTGGGGCCAAATAAAAGGTAAGAATAACGTGGGTGGGTGGGGGTGGGAGGGGGGTAGAACCGGTTCGGTGACGTCATATCGTCACTGCTACCGGCTCGGCCGAACCGGACCGAACCAGGAGGAACCCATCACTGCAGGGGTGGTATTCAATTAATTTCTCTACCGGTTCGCAAATGTGAGCGTGCGTGTGCCCACGGATTTCTGCTCATGCGCTTAGCTCGCTCGCGTGCCTTCCGTGCATACGTCCAGCCTCAAAAACGTGTCTAAATAGGACAGCATAGAGCTGGGGTGGCCAGCTGCAATTTCCGCTACCGGTTCAGGCGAACCGGTCCGAATCGGTTGAATACCACCTCTGGTCACTAGATTTATTTCCATCCAAATATATAAAAAATTATAGTGTTTTAAATTTTGTTTGGAAACCAGTAAACCAGCAAGTCCATAAATAATGTTATTTGTCCTTGTCTTAAAAACAATTTTTTTTTTTAAAGGGTCTTTATTTTATTTTAATTTTTAAAGTGGAACTTTTTGGGGAAGTTTCTCCTTTTTAAGAGAACAGTGCTAAGAGATATTAATTTCGCTTTTCCCCATTCTTTTTTGTGGGATACACGTGTTTGCTTTATGGACTGCTCCTAATATAAAGAAACTTCGATGAGTCAGTCTTTAATTTAAGGGTCTGTGGTTTTATGTGATGATAGATATATAACCGGCATTTTATATATGCTTAAATTGCAAGTCTTTGTGGGTTCTTTCAGTTAGCTGGGCATATCAATACAGTTGGCATAAATTGGTTTAATAGACATTAATTTCACTCCTGCGGGACCTCTTAATTTTCTTGGAAGTCTTCTGAACATCTCCACTTCCCTACAAGATCTGTATATTTTAGCTGATTTGTCTTAGTAGTATAAAATATCCTCTCTACATGACCATTTTATAGTGAATTGTAGTGAGTTCCCCAATTGGAGTATTTTCCAACATCCATAAAGGGGAACCTATGGCACATGTGCTGGAAGTGGCAGCTGTCGCCTGTTGCTCTTCCGGGTTCCGGTGCGCCGGCCAGCTGGTCTTCATGTGCGCGGGAGCACCAGAAACCGCAAGACCAGCTGCCTGGTGTGCATGCGTACACCAGGAAGATGATCTTCCAGTTTCCAGTGCTCCCGCGCATGTGAAGACCAGCTGGCTTGTGCGCCAGTTTCTGGTAACCCAGAAGAGCAAGGGGAGCAGAGCTGCCGGCAAGGACAGGCGGGCCAGGGCTTCCCTCCCTCCCTGCCCAAGTGGGCTTCTTCCACGGTCCCACCCCTCTAGCCAGTGGCATCTTCCGCCGGGCGGCTGCTCTTCCAGTTTCTGGTATGCGTGTGTCCGCAAGCGCGCGCTCCCGTTTCAGCACTTGGTGCCGTAAAGGTTCACCAACACTGTCATAGCTGCAAACCATTGTTAGTAAGTCCTACCTGAATATTTATACTACTCACAGAAAGGCAATTATAGCTCCATAAATTACCTATAACTTGTTTGTTCCTGGAGGATGGGGAGAAATTAGGATGAGTGGAAAGCTGTAAACTGGAGAACCTTAAACACAACCTTTAATTTTGCAATGGGAAATACACAAGGTATTTATCTCAAAAAGGGGCTTCGTTCCAAAAGGGAACTGGAGTTTCTTGGGTGTTTTTTTTTTTTTTTAAAAAAAACATTTTGCTTCTCATTCAAGAAGCTTCTTGGATGAGAAGCAAAACATTTTCAAAAAAAAAACCACCAAGAAAGTCCAGTTCCCTTTTGGAACGAAGCCCCTTTTTGAGATAAATGCCTTGTGTATTTCCCATTGCAGAATTAAGGTTCTCCAGTTTATAGCTTTCCACTCATCCTAATGAAAGTTGTGGGAGTAGGAATGGATTTCCAGAGGCACCTTTGGGACAACCGTGACCTGAATGATGGAGAATCTCCATAGACACCAGGCCTTTATCTATTGTCAAGTCATTTTCAGTATAATTTTAGAGCAGGGAAAGTATTTTCAGAATATGGGCATGCATCCTAGTATGTGAAGTGATGTAGGGTGACATAACATTTCTTCTGAACATGTTGAACGTAATTAGCTTTGAGAAACCTTTTAATTGCTATGTACAGCTGTAATGGTTATATTTGCACAGTCGGGAATATGAACGAATGAGTTTGTTTCTTTGTTCTTCTAAGTTCTCATTTACCCCTTCAGTGGATATTTACAGTGGATAATCCCACCTTTAATTTGCTGAAAATTACGAATGCCATTCAAATTCATTGTTCCCAAATACTATTGGTAAAACGATCATTGCCTTCCACTGTAACATGCGAAGGACATGCAGAATTCTTCGAACCGTTACAACGATGATTATAATCAAAATTCTCATTTGATTGATAGAAATATTTCACACACACAGAGAGACACATACACACACACACACACCAGTCTTCTCCCACCTGCGTTCCCGAGCTTTTCCTTGCAGTCTTCTCTTCTGGAAGGGAGATGTCAACATATGGTTACGATCTCTGTATATTCTCTGACCAGATTTGGTTTCTGCAGAGTTCACGAGAAGATAAATTTTGTCCTAGTAATACTATAGTGACTCATAAATAAATGGTTACCCTTTGGTGCTTACAGTTTTCATTAAAACAGCCTGAGCTTTGTTATTGACACCGTAGGTTGCCTATTCAGGGAAATGCAGTAAAATTTATCAGTGTGCTTCCTACACCTAATAAATCATCCAAGCAGGGAACCATATGGCAGATAAGACCTTGAAAATGTGGCTTCAGCATGTGTACAGTCAAGTTGTTGAAATCTTGAATGATTACAGCTTGGGTGCCTTTTCCTCTGAATATCTTACCAGCATTATACATGCCATTTGCCTGTTCCTTTTGGTCTTTTCTTGTCCCCCCCCCACTCTCTTTTTCTGGTCCTTCTTTTCCTTCTATTCTTTTGTTCTTCTTCTTCTTCTTCCCCCCCACATCTCTTTTCAGTGGGGGGGGGGGGGGGAAGGAGAGAAAAATGGCTGTTTCTTGAGGAAAAAAATCTCCCTCCCCCTTCTAAAGCCGATAAGACATTTTTATAATGCCTCGCTGTGGAAGAGGGGCAAAGAAGCAGAGACTGATGGGAAAGGATGATAGATGTGGCGGCTGTGTCTCAGGTCTCCTCCAGCCTATTGTCATTAATCATAGCTATTAAGGGGTCCCCCCTTCTTTCGGAGCTGCCTTCTCTTGCACACCGCTTCGGAAAAGCCATTGTGTTTTGTTCATGCCACAACCGTGAGGAAGGAGGAAATCTTTTAGCAAGGACTGCTCCCTTACTCCTTCCAAAACATTTAGGAATTTCATCGACTGCTGCTGCTCCTGGGGAGCATCCCCCGTCCTCCAAATTCTCAGTTTTTTTCTTGTCTTTTCGTAATTTTGTTCCATTTCACAAAGCGAAACGTGTGCAGGAACAACAACAGAAACTTAACACACCAAAGAAAAGATAAAGAGTGGAAAGGGCTCAGGGATAGGTGCGCAAAGAGATGGAAAGGAAAAAAAAAAGAAAGGAGAAGGAAAAATATTTATAATGAAGGGCTTCCAACTTCTCAGATTTTCCAGCCATAGATTTCTTACCCGTTTTCAGTGATTGGGTGCTAGAGCGATTTTTTTTTTTTAAAAAATGGTGTAGTAGAAGACTTTAGGCACAATTTGCAGATCACAAGGCTATCGTAGCTAAGAGAGATGGTCTTTGTAAAGCATTTGTAAAGCAGTGACTAAGACAAAGGAAATAGGAAGGGAATATGAGCACGTGGTGGCTGTTTTTGCTAGAGCCTCCTAAGCTTGGGATGGCAACTGAAAACACATTCATCTTTGTTCATTTATTTCAAGAAAATGGGTGATTTTTCTGATTATAGACTTCTGAAATGCGATTGTTCAAAACTTAAACATAATTTTGCACAACTTACTTAGTAAGGCAGCGTGAGCCGTAAAAGCATATCTTGGAAAATACCCAAAATATTGGACAAAGTGCCAAGAAGAAATATATCCCCTCCAGGATGATGTGTATTTATGACCCCACACATGGCTATTTTAACAAGCTCATGGTCACTCATGCCCTAGTCACCTTCCAGTTAGACTGTTGATGTGCGGCCTACATGGGTCTGTCCTTGAAGAGTAGCTGGAAGCTTCAGCTGGTACAAAAAGCAGCAGTTACAGGTGCCTTTTATTTGGCACCCGTGGCAGCACATCTGCTCCATGAGCTACATTGGTATCCATCCATTGATCCATCAATCCATCGATCCATCCATCAATCCATCCATCGATCCATCCATCCATCATGCATCCATGCATCCATGCATCCATCATCCATCCATCCATGCATCCATCCATCCATGCATCTATGCATCCATCCATCCATCCATCCATCCATCCATCCATCCATCCATCCATCCAATTTATACAGCTGCTCATCTCGCAAAACAAGTGAATCTGGGCAGCATACAACAAAGGTAAAACAATTAATAAATACTTAAAACCATTATCACAAACTTTAAAATCTATAAAAACAGAGCTGATAAGAATTAGTAGGCCAAGGGATGTTAAGAATAATAACATTTAATAATAACTTATTTGACAGTCCCCTGAGGTGCCCAGGCCTGTCGGTATAACCAATCCTGAGGGGCCTTTGGAAGCTTATAAATAATGGATCCAGCCTCACCTAAAGATGGAGAATATTCCACAGTGTGGGCACCACAATAGAAAAGGCCACTTGCCGGGGCCTACCAAATGTAGCTCCAATGGTTGATCATATGCAAAGCTTTGGTAATTTACCTTTGAAGCCCTTCGTAACTCTGGGCAGGTCAACCTCTGGGGTCACCCCTCTGGTGGACTCTCCCCATTTTGTAAGATCCTCTTCTCCTGTAGGATACTGAAGAGGAGTACTCTTCAATATCTTCATAAACGACTTAGATGAGGGAATAGAAAGGGAACTTACCAAATTTGCAGATGATACTAAGCTGGCAAGAATAGCCAACACCCTAAAAGATAGGCTCAAGATCCAGATGGATCTTGACAGACTTGAACACCGGGCCCTATCTAACAAAATGAAATTCCAATGTAGAGAAAAGTAAAGTCTTACACTTAGGCAAGAAAAACCAAAAGTACATATATAGACTGGGTGAAACCAGGCTTAATAGGAGTAACTGTGAGAGGGATCTAGGAGTCTTAGTAGACAACCAGCTAAATATGAGCCAGCAGTGTGTGGCAGCAGCCAAAAAAGCCAATGCAATCCTAAACTGCATTAACAGAGGAATACAATCAAGATCAAGGGAGGTACTAATACCACTCTATAAAGCCTTATTAAGACCACACCTAGAGTACTGCATGCAGTTTTGGTCACCACACTATAAAAAAGATGTTGAGAATCTAGAAAGAGTGAAGAGAAGAGCAACCAGGATGATTAGGGGACTGGATATGAAAACATATGAAAAACGGTTGCAGAAACTGGGCATGGCTAGTCTAGTGAAGAGAAGGACCAGGAGAGACATGACAGCAGTGTTGCAATATTTGACGGGCTGCCACAGAGAGGAGGGGGTCAAGCTATTTTCCAAGGCACCCGAAGGCCAAACAAAGAATAACGGATGGAAACTGACCAAGGAGAGATTCAATCTAGAAATAAGGAAAAAATTTCTGACAGTGAGAACAATCAATCAATGGAACTGTTGTGGCCCGCCAGCGGCCTGTGCGGATCGTGGCTGATCCCGACGAAGAGGAGGCTGGTGTGGTGTCACGCCAGCAGCCTGCGCAACTGGCGCTCGCGTCGGACAGCGAGGAGGCTGAAAAGGATGTGGTGTCAGAGGCAGAGACTCAGCCAAGGCCTTCAGAACCTCCAGAGGCTCCTTCAAATGGAGAGAGCGAAGTGGAGGAGCCTCTCCTCAATACTCGAGCACGCAGGGCTGCCAAAAGGCAGGAGTGGCTACCCAGGAGGAGGAGGTCTCCTCGAGAGTAAGTCTTGAGGATAATTGGCCACTCCCTTAGCCTATTTAAGTCACACGCCGTTAGTATATTTCTTGCTAGAAACAACTCGTATTTATTATCAGAGTATTTTGGTTTATCATATCTTGTTTTCTAGGCTGGTTGCCAACCTTTGCCGGTCTTGTTTATTCTTGCTACTTAATAAATTTGATAAGGACCATTGGTGTGTGTCAATATCCTCAGAAATCCGGAGCTGGGGCAGAATAGGAACAGCTTTCCTTCAGAAGTTGTGGGAGCTTCACCACTGGAATCTTTCAAGTAGAGATTGGACTGCCATTTGTCAGAAATGGTGTAGGATCTCCTGCTTGGGAGGGAGGTTGGACTAGATTACCTACAAGGTCCCTTCCAACTCTGTTAATCTGTTAATCCTACAGGACAGGTATACTGTACTCCAGATCCTGTCTCCAAGGGAGTGTTATTTGACTGGTCCCAGGAAGACAACCTTTTTTTTGCAGGAGTGAAATCCAAAATTTTTCCCTACTGGTTCTGTGGGCGTGGCTTGGTGGGTGTGGCAGGGGAAGGAATCTGCAAAATCTCCATTCCCACCCCACTCCAGGGGAAGGATACGGCAAAATCTCCGTTCCCTCCCCTCCTGGGGGAAGGATATTGCAAAATCTCCATTCCCACCCCACTCTGAGGCCAGCCAGAGGTGGTATTTGCTGGTTCTCCCAACTACTCAAAATTTCTGCTACCAGTTCTCCAGAACTTGTTAGAACCTGCTGGATTTCACCCCTGCTTTTTTGTCATGATGCTCACTTTCTAGAACATCTCTTTGGCGGCCAGAGTGATTCATCTCTGATGGCCTTTCACATGGTCTGGTTTTGCCATCAAGCCTGGGGCACCGATAGTTTGGGTGAGTCTGTTTCTTCTGTTGGCAATTGTTATTAATTGTTGATGTGGTTTGTTTTTCCTGGTTGTTATTTGTTATTTAAAAGAATGGAGGCCTTTGAACTCTGGTGCTGGAGAAGACTCCTGCAAGTCCCTTGGACTGCAAAGCGATCCAACCAGTCAGTCCTAGAGGAGATCAATCCTGACTGCTCTTTAGAAGGCCAGATCCTGAAGAGGAAACTCAAATACTTTGGCCACCTAAGAGGAGGAAGGACTCCCTGGAGAAGAGCCTAATGCTGGGAACGATTGAGGGCAAAAGAAGAAGGGGACGGCAGAGAACGAGGTGGCTGGATGGAGTCACTGAAGCAGTAGGCATGAGCTTAAATGGTCTCCGGGGAATGGTAGAGGACAGGAAGGCCTGGAGGAAAGTTGGTCCATCAAGATGGGTGGGACACAACTTTGCAACTAACAACAACATTTGTTATTTATTGCTATTTACTTAGTCATGTATTGAGAAGGGTGGCAAGAAACTTCAATAAACAATAAGTAAGTAACAGCAGTTCAAAGGAGAACCCCCCCCTGAGTCCTTGGTTGCTAAGGAAGGATACCCCTGAAATCTATCCCAATTTGTGCAGTTCTCAGGTTTCTCCAGGCCATTGCTAAAATATTTTTTTCCTTGGTTTTACCAGTTTATTTTATTTTATTGTCATTGTACCTCATACAACGTCATTAAATTCCATCTTCTGTGTACATTATAACTATAAAAATAAAACACAAACACACATCCTTCGCATTCTATACAATTGAATTGAAAACCCCCTGATATTGCATTAATATTGCACCATACAGTAGAATTCAATATGGTTACTGCCCTGGGATAGAAGCTGTTTTTCAGCCCATTTGTCCTGGTTTTTATTATCCTGTACCGTCTGCCAGATGGTAATACCGTGTTTCTCTAAAAAGAAGGCCGGGTCTTATTTTCTTTTTCTTTTTTTCTTTTTTTTATTTTTTCTTCTTCCCTTCAGGAAAATGGGCCAAGGGTCTTATTTTCTTTTGACCCCCCAAAAAAACTGGCTAGGCCTTCTTTTTGGAGGGTTCTAATTATTGACTCACCTCGCAGGGGTGGCACCAATAACTCTGCTCTACAGGAGTCCGCTGCTGGCCCACTTCTTCTGTGGCTGCTTGCCGCCACTTGCACACATCGCTCCGGCCTCTGTTTCGCCCTCAGATGCCTTCCGGAAAGCCCTCTGCAGCCAATAATAGAGATAATAGAAGGCTGCAGTTGCCTTCCAGCAGGCATCTAAAGGTGAAAGGTCAGGGCAATGCGTGTGAGTGGCGGCAAGCAGCCGCAGAAGAAGCAGCTGCAGAAGAAGTGGCCGCAGAAGAAGTCAAGGCAGGTGTCGGGGTGTGCCCTACCCTGGTAAGTAAGGCAGCTCCACGCGCCCATCCCCACCCTAGCTTATTTTTTACCTGTGTGCCTTGCTCCACCCCCTGCACCCCAGGGTGGGCAGGGTCTTAAGTAGGGCTAATTTTGTGGGTGGGACTTAATTTGATCACATGCGCTCAAAAACGTGATAGAGCTTCTTTTCAAGATGGGTTGTTTTTTTGGAGAAACGCGGTAGTTCAAAAATAAAGGTGACCAGGATGAGATGGATCCCTAAGAATGTTTTGAACTTTCTTAAGGCAGCGGGATCTATAAAGCTCTTCCGAAGAGGGGAGGGGCAACCAATGATCCTCTGGGCAATGCCGTTGACCCTCTGGAGCGCTGTCCTATCTGCCACTGTGCAATTGGCAAACCAGACACAGGTGCAGTAAGTTAAGATACTCTCTCTCTCTATGGTGCAGCGGTAGAAGCTCACCAGCAATTTTTCATTCAGTTGTTCTTTCCTGAGAAGTCTCAGGTGGTATAATCTCTGCTGGGCCCTTTTGACGAGTGCTGCAATGTGAGCGCCCCAGGTCAGGTCCTCTTTCATGATAACACCCAGGAACTATCGCTGTATATCATGGTGGGAGAGTGTGGTAACTTCTATCCATGGGTCTCTCAACCTATATGCCCAGGGCTGACTTTGATCAGCTGACTTATCAGTAACTGGAATGATAGATTTGGAATGATAGATTTTGGGAAGACGGGAAGACAGATGCTTAAAAGAACAGCAATGCTATTCACCAATATTTCTAACCTCATGGTTAATGAAAAAAATATATTGATAGCACAACATCTGCTACAATTTCAAAAACAGATGTAGAGTAATGGCTGGATATGATGCCTTTTAATTGAAGGAGGTGGCTTCAGTTCACAGACGAACAATTTGTCAGCTCACAGGTGACTAAGACTTTTTTCCAGTCTCGTTCTTCTAGTTTAAACAAGATCCTAGTAGAAAATGTTCCATCTCCCCTTTGTGAAAGTAGTCCCGATACTCAACATCCTTATTCTATTAACTGTCCATCATGAAGATCAGAGCCTGTAGTACAGTGGACTAAAGCACTGTTATTAACATCTGCTGCTTGCAATTACTGCAAGTTCAAATCTCACCAGGCTCAAGGTTGACTCAGCCTTCCATCCTTTCAAAGGTAGGTGAAATGAGGACCCAGATTGTGGGGGCAATAAGCTGACTTTGTATAAAATATACAAAAGTAGGAAGGCTATTGCTTAACGCATTGTAAGCCGCCCTGAGTCTCCGGAGAAGGGCGGCATAAAAATTAAAGCAAAAAAAAAAAAAAAAAGATCAGACTTTTTCTGGTTTGTGGAAGAGAAGAGAAGTAATAGTGGAGTGGTGGTGGAGTTAAGTGTGTCATCAGCTTAGAGTTGTTAAGTTCCCACAAATGGTCCAAGTCCAATTCCTTCTCAGTTTCATTGACACTTATCGATTTAGTACTGAACTTTAGTTGACTAAAGTCTTGTGTAAAGGCTTGAATAGACTTCTGTGCTGCAACCTAATGGATGATCCTGATTTTTTTGCGCCTGACAATACCAAGCAGATTCAGCCCATCCTTTAAAGGCCACAAAAGAAGATCTGTTGTGGCACCCATTTGAAATCAGTGTTCCATTCCTAGAGTCAGCAATACATACCAAAATGAAACTCTATAACTTATCTTCCCACTCATTGTCACAGCTACGCTGAACGTTAGGAGACCTCCTGTCATGAATTGACCTGCTTTGCTCATAAAGAGCAAAGAGTTAAATATATAATAAGGTGGCTGAAACTTTGGACCACATCGTGACTATGCCACCTCTCTCCTCTCCTGTATCCCATCACTGCCCATGATTGATGAAGGTTCTTGGGGGATGAAATGGAAAAAGAACCCTCTAGAGTGTCACTGGCACTCAACAAAGGACGAACTTGACTGAACATGGGTCAGAGCTGCTTTTAAGGCCTATCTGGGGGGGGGGACGGGGGGTGGCAAAGTGCCACCAGTTCTACAACCTTATTGCCTCTGCAGATTTCCACCCAGCAGTAACCTGAGTTCAGGTGACACAGGTCCTCTTGGGTAAGGAGAGGTGCAGAAAACCTCTTACAGGAGTATGGAGAGAAATTTGTGCAGGGATTTCCTTCCTTCCTTCCTTCCTTCCTTCCTTCCTTCCTTCCTTCCTTCCTTCCTTCCTTCCTTCCTTCCCTCCCTCCCTCCCTCCCTCCCTCCCTCCTTCCTTCCTTCCTTCCTTCCCTCCCTCCTTCCTTCCTTCTCTTTTTCTCTTTTTCTTCCTTCCTCTTTTTCTCTTTCTCTTTCTCTTTCTCTTTCTCTTTCTCTTTTCTCTCTCTCTTTCCTTCCTTCCCACTTCCTTCTTTCTCTTTCTCTTTCTCTTTCTTTCTCTCTTTTTCTTTCTTTCTCTTTCTCTTTCTCTCTCACTCTCTCTTTTCTTTCTTTCTTTCTTTCTTTCTGTCTGTCTTTTTCTCTTTTCTTTCTTCCTCTTTTTCTTTCTTTCTTCCCCTTTTTCTTTCTTTCTTCCTCTTTCTTTCTTTCTTTCTTTCTTTCTTTCTTTTTCTTTCTCTCTCTCTCTCTCTTTCTTTTTCTTTCTTTCTCTCTTCTTAAAAACCTCCAATGATGAAGCACCCACAACTTCTTTAGCCAAGCTATTCCACTGGTTAATTGTCCTCGCGGTTAGGAAGTTTCTCCTTAATTCCAAGTTGCTTCTCTCCTTTGATTAGTTTCCATCCGTTGTTTCTTATCCTGCCCTCTGGTGCTTATAACACTACTTACATTATAACACTACTGGCCATGGCTTACTGAATAACAACATTCCCCACCCTTTCTGGCTTTACTGGTTGGTGGGAGGGAATGGTTATGCTTGACTGGCGGGTGAGCGTGCATACTTGCGCTTAGCTCCATTTCCACATATGCATGTGCTCACTCACCCGCCACTTTCACGGCCTGGTTCTGAACAGGCCAAGGCCTGGTAGTAGGTTGTGGCCCAGGGATTGGGGACAGTGGTGAAATCCAATTTTTTTTTACTACTGGTTCTGTGGGCATGGCTTGGTGGGCATGGTGTGGCTTGGTGGCCATGGCAGGGGAAGGATACTGGAAAATCTCCATTCTCTCCCCATTCCTGGGGGAAGGATATAGCAAAAGCTCCAATCCCACCCCACTCTGGGAACAGCCAGAGGTGGTATTTCCCGGTTCTCGAAGCTACTCAAAATTTCCGCTACCAGTTCTCCAGAACCTGTCAGAACCTGCTGGATTTCACCCCTGGTTGGGGACCCCTGTTTTATAACACTACGTGCCATCAGTGGATTTTTTTGTCTATCGGTTGTAAGTAAGATGACTGTCTTTTTCTATGATGGAGAAGTCAAACCAATGGACAGCTCTTCAAGCAATTGGTTTCTTTCTGGAGGCAAAATAATAATTAATAGTAATAGTAATAGTAATAGTAATAGTAGTAGTAATAATAATAATAATAATAATAATAATAATAATAATAATAATAATAATAATAATAATAATCCTATTCCATGGTCTTTTTTGATAGCTTCAGTGGTGATATTCAACTGGTTCAGACCAGTTCAGGCGAACTGGTAGCGGTGACTGTGGGTGGGCCTCCGCCCCCCCCACCCCACACCTCCCCATCTCCCCACCCCACCCACCGTGGCATAATACCTCCTATTGTAGTCATGTTTTCGAGGCTGGGCATATGCGTGGAAGGCATGCGCGTGAGCAAAGTGCATATGTGGAAGCGTGTGCATGTGCGAAGCGAGCATGCACATGTGCGGCAAATCGGTGGTAAGAATATGTGAAACCCACCTCTGGATAACTTGGTTGGGTGCATGGGGTAAAAAATATGGATTGCTATTTCTAGCCATTGATCGGAGACTGCTTCACCTAGGCGCTCTGAGAAATGTTGTTTCTGAATAACAAGATGGGTGAGTGGCAGGAGGCCACCTTCCTGAGATGTTGTGGGAACTGATAAATGCGTTGGTACGATCTACCCTGTCTAGGATACACCAATTCTTCTATGTTTGTTCTTTCTGTTGATTGACTGTAGGCTTGCCGTTGTGATATGGCAGCTGGTGTCTTAAATCAGAACTGGAAGATGGGGTTGTAACATGACACCTGAGTGTAATGCAGCAGGGTCATAAAAGCTGATGTGGGCTAGTAATGTTGACTTATTGCCAAAATAGATTTGCCCTTTGTTCTATTGTGGCATCACTGCTAGCCGCCAGTCTATATACAGTAGTAATTGTAGATGAACTGGAGAATTATGGGCCGGTTTGTGTCTGCATCTTGGATCTCACCCGCCATGGGCATGTTCTCAAGGATTTTCATTCTCTTTGCGTGGAAAAAGGGGAAAGCAAATGCATTTTGGGATTTACACCAAATAGCACATGCCATTCCCCTGAGGCTTTGTGCAGCTCAATGTGTGTGAAGGCTTGCAGTGGTGAATATCATGCCCCAGCATAATGCCATGTTGAAGAAACTAGTAAATCCCAGTCTGTTTTCCAGATTAATTATGGGTTTAATGGAAGGAAGCATATTCTAACATTAACAGAGTGGGAAGGGACCTTGTAGGTCATCTAGTCCAACCCTCCCACCCAAACAGGAGACCTTACTCCATTTCTGACAGACGGCAGTCCAGTCTCTTCTTGAAAGCCTCCAGTGATGAAGCTCCCACAACTTCTGAAGGCAACTTCCATTCCATGGGTTGATTGTTCTCACTGTCAGAAAATTTCTCCTTATTTCCAGGTTGAATCTCTCCTTGATCAGTTTCCATCCATTATTCCTTGTCTGGCTTTCAGGTGCTTTAGAAAATAGCTTGACCCCTTCCTCTCTGTAGCAGCTCCTCAAATATTGGAACACTGCTATCATGTCTCCCCTGGTCCTTCTCTTCTCTTCACTAAACTAGCCATGCCCAGTTACTGCAACAGTTCTTCGTATGTTTTAGCCTCCAGTCCCCTAATCCTCTTCTCTGCACTCTTTCTACAGTTTCCACATGTTTTTTATAGTGTGGTGACCAAAACTAGATGCAGTATTCTAGGTGTGGTCTATCTAAGGTTTTATAGAGTGGTATTAGTACCTCCCTTGATCTTGATTGTACATCTTCAACTATTCTTCTGCATTAATAGAGGGATAGACTCATGAACTATTAGTACTGCTTTATAATGCCTTAGTATGACCACACTTGGAATACTGCATCCAATTTTGGTTACCCCAATATATAAAAAAAAGATGTTGAGGCTCTGGAAAGAGTGCAGAGAAGAGCAACAAAGATGATTAGAGAGCTGGAGGCTAAAACATACAATGATCACAGCAATTGGGTCTGACTAGTTTGATGAAAAGAAGGACTAGAGGAGACATGATAGCAGTGTTCCAATATCTCACGTGCTGCCCCAAAGAAGAGGGAGTCAAGCTATTCTCCAAAGCACCAAGAAATAATGGATGGAAACTCATCAAAGAGAGATCCAACTTAGAACTAAGGAGAAATTTCCTGACAGTTAGAAGAATTAATAAGTCAAACAACTTGCCTCCAGAAGTTGTGAATACTCCAACACTGGAAGTTTTTAAGAAGAGTTTGGACAACCATTTATCTGAAATTATATAAAGCTTCCTTCCTTAGCAGGGGTTGGACTAGAAGACCTCCAAGGTCCCTTCCAACTCTGTTATTCTGTTATAGTCAGATCCAGCCTTGAGAAGACATAGGTAATGGGGTTCCCCAGAATCAGTAGTGGGTTGCCCCCAGTTCCGACCTGTTCACAAGAACCGGTAGTAAAACCATCGGGAGGCCCCGCCCACCGCCCCGGAAGTCGTCATCAGCGATCTGTGCATGCGCAGAAGCGATCCCGTTGCGAACCGGTAGTAAAAGTAAGTAGAACCCACCCCTGCCCAGAATGATATATTTATTTATTTTATTTTATTTATGTAATTTATATGCTGCCCTTCTCCCGAAGGACTCAGGGCGGCTTACAAAGAAAACATTCAACAATTCGAAAATTACATAAAAAATTAAAATCCAATTAAAATTTATTAAAATTATTTCAATGTAAAAATCCCCCAACGGATCAGCCCATTTGATAAAAGAGCCACGTCTTCAGTTCACGGCGGAAGGAGAGGAGGTTGGGGGCTGTCCTAAGCCCAGTGGGCAAACCATTTCAGAGTGTCGGCGCTCCCACAGAGAACGCTGTCCCCCTGGGGGCTGCCAGCCGACATTGTCTGGCTGATGGCACCCTGAGGAGGCCCGCTCTGTGGGAGCGCACGGGATGATGGGAGGATGGCAGGAGATGATCCTGCAAATACCCTGGGCCTAAGCCATGTAGGGCTTTATAGGTGAGCACCAGCAGCTTGAAACGGACCCGAAGGACCACCGGCAGCCAGTGCAGCTCGCGCAGGAGAGGTGTCACACGGAAGTAACGAGAAGCCCCCGTAACAACCCGTGTGGCCGCATTCTGGACTAGCTGTAGCCTCCGGGTGCATCCGAAGGGCAGCCCCATGTAGAGGGCGTTACAGTAGTCAATATATGATTAAGATGCAATATAGTTACCACTCCTGTTTCTGACCCTGGAGGTGACTCTCTTCATTATGAATCGGAAAGAAATTGACAACACCGTGTGGTTTCGATGCACCTGGAAACAACTGTGGACAAATCTAAATCTTTCCAATGGTGTATCTTTGTGTGTGTCTCTCTCTCTCTGTGTACTGCTCTCCTGGTCCACAATTTTTTTATTTTCTGCAAAGTCATACCTTTTGAGCTGTAAATGCTGTGCCAAATAGTTCACCTTGTCTTGAGTAATGAGAATAAACAACTGGTCACTGCACTGACCACTGAAACTAATAAAGATATATGGCGCAGGGCTTGCTTGGGGAATCACATCCATGCTCTTAAACTATATGTGACATTTGTACCAAAGTAACATGATCCCAAACTCATTCGCTCACTGCTTAAGAATTCCAAAGAACAACAATTCCTTTGACTGATGGTTTGCTAAATTTAATATGCTTAGCAAGTGAAATTATTGCCTACTCTAATGCTATGTAATTATTAAGATACACTGCTTTTAAAAATACCAAGTGAATAATATTGATTTAGGGAACTGCTATTTAGAAAAATGCCAGCAAAGGACGAATATATTTTATATTAGCTGCCTTAGAGCTCTAATAGGTCTGTGCCGAGACATGTGTTTGGAAATAAATTATGCACAAGGTAAGCTGTTTTGCTATACAGTACCCATAATATTAATTAAACTGTAATTTTATCAACAAAGCTTTAATTTAACAAATAAACAGGAATCATCTGTACTGTTCTCTCAAATATACAACTTTGGGACCGTAATAAAGCATTCAGGAGCACCCGCAATTAATTTTAAAGCAAATAGTGTGACTAACAACTTTAAAGGGTGTTTGTAATTTATTTATTTGGCTTACACCGAGTATAATTACAGTTATAATGCATTATTATTTTTATACCAGAGTTAGATGTAGATTTATCTTGCATACTATTAAGTAGAGAGGTGTTTCTGCACTAATAGGCAAGCTTTCTGGTTCCCAGAAAGAAGGGGGGAGGGGTTAAAAAGGAAATGGAAGATGCCCAGGGAAACCTGAGTTAAAGAGTGTTTTGGACCCTGGTTTTGTCGTAAAGTGGGTTAATTCATCCAGTAATTAAGCATCTGCCAATTTCACCTCTTCCCTGCTTGTGAGAAGTCAACGATGTTTATTTTTTAATATAATATATATTATTTAATATAATATATATTATATTATTTAATATACCCTGTTTTCCTGAAAACAAGACATCTCCTGATAATAAGCCCAATCGGGCTTTTGAGCGCATGCACTAAAATAAGCCCCCTGAAAATAAGCCCTCCCCAAAAATAAGCCCTCCCCAAAAATATTTAAATGCATGTGCGGCTGGTCCCCACCATTTCCTCTGGTTAGGATTAGGGAGACAGAGCTGGAAATCAGGTAAGACGGCAAGAGAAGCCCTGTCTTGCTCCACGCGTCCCAAAATAATAAGACCTCCCTGAAAATAAGGCCAAGTGCTTATTTTGGGGTTCAAAAAAATATAAGACAGGGTCTTATTTTTGGGGAAACACAGTATTTTATTTTTTCTTTATGTACACTGAGAGCGTATGCACCAAAGACAAATTCCTTGTGTGTCCAATCACACTTGGCCAATAAAGAATTCTATTCTATTCTATTCTATTCTATTCTATTCTATTCTATTCTATTCTATTCTGTTCTGTTCTGTTCTGTTCTGTTCTGTTCTATTCTATTCTATTCTATTCTATTCTATTCTATTCTATTCTATTCTATTCTATTCTATTCTATTCTATTCTATTCTATTCTGTTCTATTCTTTCCTGTTCTGTTCTGTTCTGATCTGTTCTTTTCTGTTCTGTTCTGTTCTGTTCTGTTCTGTTCTATTTCTAACAACTCTGGATATTGTTCAGGCAACTGATGACAACTGTAGCCTGGTCTTATGTGGGCCAGTATACCAAATCTTTTTTAAAAAATAAGTGAGATTGGCATTTCTGGTTGGCATTATTTTAAAAGTTTCTGCACAGGTTGTTTCTTTCCTTTCTTGTTTTGGGGGAAAAAAAAGGGGGTGTGTGATCTTGAGGAATGGTATTGGATGAGGAAAAATACCACTGCAGTAAGAGGAAGCAATTATCCTGGGGCTGTTTGTTTGTGGCTAACAGACTGCTGAAAAAGCAGATTTGCAAATTTGTAAGTGAGAGAAGCTTACTTTTCATCTTTATCAGCCAAAGTGGTTTCTTGTTAGTGGAGCAGCAAGCTAGAAAGCGACCAATTTTGACAACATAATTTACATCTTTGTATAAAACTATTGCTGGCAGGCGAACTAATTTGTGCTGGATTAGGCTGTTTGTCTCAGCTGCTGACTAACCATGCAGTCTATCAGGAGCTCTTTTCAGATATCACTTTTCAACTGTGCCCTTGAGAGGAAGAATTGATCGGGGATATATACAGAGCCAAATTACTCCGATAACTTTATTAAAACACACACACACACACACACACCAAAACACAATTACTGAATCATATCAACGTGAAGAATTGTGAAAGGAAGAAAATAAATATTTCAGGTTTCTTCGTTTTTTTAAATTTTTTAAAAAATCATTCCATTGCAGGACTCATAAAAAAATGACCGGTTTTATCATGAAAGGCATAAGAAAAGAATGTGTAATAATGTAGGGTGGACCTAGCTTTCTAAAATGTAATGGGATGTAGGTGATGGTGTTAACACTTATTTGCACTTCAATGCAAACCTGTTAAATCTCCAGGCTGCCAGCTTTCACTTAAAAATCCAAATTAGCCTGGGGCAGATGCCAGTGCTGGATTTTGCAAATCATAATTTATAGATTAGCTGTCAGTCTTGGGGATGTGTATTTTTGCACGGTGATTTCTTTTTCTCTTTCTTCTCTCTTTCCTGTTTCGTTACATAAACTCAGACACAAGGTATAATGGCCTAACAAACCAGATACAGAAACTACGATTAGGCGCGCACACAAAGAGGATACTAGCTTAGTTTAGGAACAAGGGTAGTGATGTATTCTTGCAAATTGCTGCTGTTTGGCTCCTCCCACTAGTAGCTACTATAAACAGGAGTGTTGAAGAGTAGCATAATATCCAAAACCAGTTGGATTTGCTGAAGCCTTTAAACCAGGGCTGTCCAACCTTGGTAACTTTAAGATCTATGGATTTCAACTCCCAGAATTCCCCAGTCGGCCATGCCGGCTAGGGAATTCTGGGAGTTGAAGTCCATAAGTCTTAAAAGTTGCCAATCTTGGACACCTCTGCTTTAAGCTCTTACTTGTTGAGAGAGTCCCGAATTAAGAAGCTGTTCCAACTAGTAGAAGAGGAAAAAAGGAGTAAGTACACCAGCCAGTTTGTCAGCATTTTTTCACCATTTGGCGTTTTTTTCATTTTCTGCAGAGGTAGGCAATGGATTGAAGTCTGTTTCAAATTAGTGCTTTGCGCTGATACACATGTAATGTAAGACTATAATTAAAGTATAGCAGGAAAATGGGAGTGGAATAGATCCTCTTGATTCTGTCAATCACACCAGGCAGGAAGTTAATACAATCTGTTGCACTTGGCCACATCAGTACAAAGACACATTTGAAGTTGTGATGGACAGATGAGCCAAAATAAGTACAATAATTTTTTTAAAAAAATAATCTGCAAAACATTTTTGTACTTGTATACCTGGATGTATTTCCCTGACCTAATATCCATGATTGATCGGTCTTGGGATTGGTATAATAAAATGATAGGGTCAAGAGTTGTTTTTGCCTGTGATTGGTTGTTCTGCTGTATATAAAGTGTTACTGTAGATCTGGTTCGAGTCCACCAGATACTTCTAGATCAGAGACTTGGTACAGGAAATAAACAGGATGAATGAGTGATCCTAACACCAGAAGACAAATAGGATGTGATAGGCCATCACTGAAACATGGTGGAGAGATATTTATGATTGGCACAAATCATTGGAAGGCCACAAGTTATTCTAAGGCAGGGGTGTCAAACTCGATTTCACTGAGGGCCACATCAGGGTTGTATTTGATCTTGGGGGGGGCTGGGGGGCGTGGCCAGGATGGACATGGCCATCTCGAGGTCACTTGTGTCAGGGGTGCCTGTGGTGGTCCGAACACTCAGCCATCAAAAACGGTCTCCCGAGCTCCATTTTCGGCTGCGACGGCCTCCTGCAACCTTCTGCCAGCAAAAACGGAGCTCGGGGAGGGCCACATGCAGCCCTCTCAACTCTATTTATGCTGGCGGAGGCACTGCAGGCCGGTGCTTCGCTGCTTCCAGGGCGGCCCCATGGGCCGGATACGGCCCATGGGTCTTGAGTTTGACATCCCTCTTCTAGGGGAACAGACTGAACACTAAGTTTGTGTGTGTCAAGCATTAAAGAAGAAATATACTCAGTGGTGGGATTCAGCCGGTTCGCACCACTTCAGGAGAACCGGTTGTTAACTTTCTGAGCAGTTTGGCAAATTGATTGTTGGAAGAAATCATTAGGGTTGTTAAATTACTTGAATCCCACCACTGAATATACTTGCAGGGAAATTTAGGAACTGAAGCACTGGAATCCTATCGAAGGCACTTGGATAAGCAAAGAAGGAGAAACGAAAGCAATTCCATCCTGGGAGATTATTATGGGCTGGCTGAGTAGGCAGAAATTACTGGGGAGACCTTTCTGCATCAGAAGGTGTTTCGAAGAGGTGCCTAATAGTGACAATGGGGGATTTCAATTATCCTGACATCTTCTAGGAATCTAACTCTGACAGGAATCAGAGATCCAACACCCTCCTTGTCTTCTCTTGCTGACAACTTCATTTATCAGAAGGTAGAAGAACACGGGGCTCTGCTAGCCGGGATCTAAACATTGCCAGCCTGGAGGAGTGGTTGAAGAAGTACAGG